>NC_138723.1:26563212-26753212 GCF_965113295.1 Leuciscus leuciscus | reverse complement strand
TCTTGTCTCGAAAGTGCTGTGGCTATTTTCACTGTATAGCCGTCTAGCATTAGAAAACACTCCTTCCGAGTCGTGTACATCTCCACCTTCAATTTGCTAGCAACTTCTTTGTTATTACTGGGCGGATGTGAGTGCATTTCCCCTGCTCATTTCCCTGTGTGCCAGGGGTAATCAAGACTGTTGTGTCTAAGTGTCTCTCTCTCTCTCTCTTTCTCTCCGACTGCATGTCAGTAATGCTCCGCACACACAAGTCATTGCAGCACAGCCCGCCTTGGCTCTGTCTCCATGCCAGTGCGCCAATCCTGCCCGGAGCTGTGGCTCTTACAAGTCCTCTTGTGCTAGATAAAACATTCAATCCCAGTCAGTTTGTCACTTGACGGCTGTTGTCAGATGTCAAAACAAAGATTTTCGTCATTACTTAACACACAGAGTCATCATGTACAGTATTAACTGTAACTAACAGTTAACTTAACTACATTTTTCTGTAGTGCGACTGCATCTACTGAGTGTTTTCAACACAATGCAGCTTTTCCAGTAACTACTTCTCCCAATGGGAAGCGACGGAGCATGACAAAACTTTTTTTGTCACATTGTGTTGTGATGAACTTGTTTAAAAACATCGTTCTTCTGTTTTGTAGCAAAATATTTAGTAAAATACAGCTGCTAGATGAGGGTGTTTTAACAGACTTGTTTATCACATTTAGCATATTTATAAGTTTATATATAAATACATAGTATTTCTATAATAATATGATTTTATTCATAGTTTTTTTGCATCTGAAGTCTTCATATATAATATTGAATTATTTATATCAAAGGGATTTGAGTAGTTTAGTTCATTAATTTACAGTATAAAGCACATTTTAAAACAACAGATGTTGAAACCAAAGTGTTGTACAAGAAATATAAAACATAAATAAATTTGATTTGTATAATAATATTTAAATAATGTTCATAAATTGCATACAAACATTATTGCTATCACATTTAATTTAATTAATAACAATAATAAAATATATAATTATATGTTATATTATTTATTTCTATATTTTTATATTATATTATATATATTTATATTAATATTGGTTATATATATATATATAATTATGTATTATGAATTGTCATATATGCACATTTGTTTACATATTTTATTAATGATAATATTTATTATTACTTTTAATATAATTATTAATAATAATAAAATGAATAATTATATATTATTTATTTCTATATTATTATTAATTCAATTTATTTTGATTATATATAGTGTATATAAGTATTTATTATGTATCATTATATATACATACATATTTGTTTGCATATTTTATTAATACTATTTTATTATAATAATAACAACATTTATTTATTTTATTAATTTGAAAATATGAGGAATGAATTGGGTTGCAGCCTCAGAGTTTCGACATCACCAGAGGGAGACGTAAGGTCAACGGGCCGGCCCGTCAGCCATCCACCTCTGCCTGTTCTGTTCTAGCGTTGAGTGTGTGGTTAACGGAGTCTAGCACAGGAACCTAAACGGCTCCCTCATTAGCTCCCTGCATGGGGTCTGGGGCCGCCCGTGGCTCTCTGCAGCCTCAGACAGAGTAATCCTGTCTCATTTCATGTCTTTCTGGCCTGCCATCTGACCTCTACCAACCCTGCCTGCTTTCTTTTATTTTTTCGGAGGCAGCTGAATGCATTTTCAGACAGAAAGCCAGTTCTTCTGGTGGTTAGCAGCTGTTGACAGTATCCATGTGTCTGTCTAAGAGATGTAGATTTTGGCTTCCAGGGAGTGTTTGTTTATGGGTGTGTGTGTGTGTTTGTCCTTGAGTGGTGAATGACCATCACAGTGCAGTGTTACTAGCTGCTAGCTGTATGTGTGTGTGTTAGAGGTGCTGTTTAACTGGAATTGTGTGTGTATTTGTGATTGCAGAGTGCAGCGGCAGCTCCGAGTCCTGTCCTTGGAAACATGCCCCCAGGAGAGGGTATGCCAGTCGGCCCCGTTCCTCCGGGCTTCTTTCAGGTACACACATACATATACATGCATATGCTGCATAGCTATGGAGAGCTATGATCCCGGCATTCCTAACTGCCATATATCGGAAGAAAAAAAAAAAAAAAAAAAAAAAAATGTTATATATATACACATATATAATATACTAGCAGACTGCTTACTTCATACTAGGGCTGTGCATTTACATAAATTTCATGATAATTTCGATTTAATTTCATTCTATATCAATTAATATTTTCTTGCTAACCATCGAGATTTGGACATTTAATGGCTTTTCTGAGGTAAATGTAATGTTACGTGGCATTGTTTACAAGCTGTTTTATTGACGTCTTTCCACAGTTGAAACACTAATTGAGGAATTTAATGATATGATTTCATGTTTATTTCATGCTATACAGTAACTAGTAAAAAAAGAGGTTCACTTGCGCTTGAACTGAGGCGCTACAGCGATCTGTCACGCCACATTAAAGAGCGCCAAAACCCCATTTATTGTCTGAATTTCGTTGTAATATTTTGTCCTAAAATGTATAGAATTTGAAAGCTGAGACTTTGTTTCATATCAAAAGTAACAAAGCACAAAGCTCATTTTGATTTATTGGATGGGAGGCGCTACAAATAATGCTTAGTGAAGTTTGTTTGTGTATCTACTGAAAACAGCATAGACTAAAAGATATATTCTTATATTTAAGAGTCATTACTGGTTCATCAAAATGAAAATCGATTAAAATCAAGAAATACTGTGCCGTAATGTATATTGTTTGCTATGGATGGTCAAGTTGAGTACATTGCATTGTGGAAATAGTATTCCTTGAGGTGTTTTGTGGTTTTATACTGCAAAGTTGCATACTTCATGCTCAGAGATTCATAGACATAATGCAAATCTAGTATGTGTCACGAACTGTCAGTTTAGTTTAAATTCTCATGGACTTTTAGTTTGCTTATCTTTATTTCCTGCTGTCTTTGTTCACGTTTCCCGCCACTTGTTTGTTACCATGGATATTCATTTAATATTCACAGCTGTTCTTATTTGAGTTTGTTATCAGTGTATACTTGAGTGACTTTGTTTCCTCAGTTCTTTGTCGGTTGTTGTTTGTGTTTAGAGCACACTGTTGCACATGCTGGATTATTCAGAGTTTATTTTATCATTAAATTACCTAGTATTTGGAACCTTTCTGACTCTTCATCATCTTTGGACCTTCATCTATGTAACAAAACAAAGACCAAGAAAAAATGGACTATGTAGCAAAGTTTACTGCTGTAACCCAGAAGGGCCACGATTTCATAGATTATACTGAACAGTTCTGTTGTCTCGCCGTCAGCGCGCCCTTTGTCGATTAGACCATGATATCGTTGTTTTGGATCAGGGCCAACTACCACCAGCCAGTAGACCTCCCAGACACCTAGGCACTAGACTGGAGGAAGGCCATCATCCGGTGTCTGGAGAGTCTCTACCCCCAATCCAGACTACACCCAGAGTCCAACCTACCACCACCCTCGACCTCGGAGACTTCACGAGAGCCCTCCGGAGACAGAGAGTGACAGCCCGCCGGGATGAGTGAGCCAGAGCCCGAAGAGGAAGGGACAACGCCAACCATCGCCCCAGAGCCGGTGCCCCAGAGAGTGTCTGACCAGGGGTGTGAGCCAACGAGGACTGCCTGATGGACTTGGACACGGAGATACTGCCTCCCACCCTATCCCACCCAGAATTATCTGTCTGTTCTGAATCATCACTGTTTTAAGACAGCACTGATACTGTTTCGTTTACCTGTTGAGAATTGGATTTACCGTTATTGTTCATGTCAAGCTTACCTCTGTTACCTTCACCGCAAAGCTCAGCCAGTCCTCCAGCCCTGCCTCTGTTGGATGCATGCAGCTCTTCGCCTTCCCCAGGAAAGCCTTGCTGCGACGTGAAGCCTCTGGTCGTACAACCACCAGCCTCACCCAAGCAAGAGGATTCTGTGGCTCAGCCTCTGATCCCTTCGCTCTGCCTCGGCCCGTCAACCTGTCGGCTCCGCCTTGGCTCCTCCCACCTTCGGCTCTACCAGATACCCTTGACCTTGCGGCTCCACTGGGTTCCCTCGTCCCACCGGCTCCTCCTTGGTCAGTTGTCGCTTTACTTCCACCACAAACTTGAGAGTCTTTCGCTGCGCTTAGTCCCTCCACCCCTACCGCTACAGCGGGTTCCTCCTGCCCGCTGTCCTCTGGCACTCTGGCTCCTCGTCGCTGCAACTCCGCCTTGATCTCCAGTGCCAGTGGTGTTGCTCAATACCATTGGCTTTTCAACTGAGCCCTGGGATCCATCGGCTCATCCCCGTTGGTTGTCACCCGGATTTTGGCGGTCCCCTTTACACCGTGGCTCCTCCCGCCATCGACTCCATTGTGGGCTGTCGTCCCAACTGCGCAATGGGTCTCGGTAACTGGGCAACTACATCATCGCCTCCAGGGTCTCGTCCGTTTCCTTTCACCAGCCCTTTGCCACCTCCTATCACTACCTTGTCCACCTTCTTTCTCCCACCATTCCTCCCTCACCTCTATCAGTTACCACAGATGGAGCTGGATCATTTCCATAATGACAAATGCAATTTACCAAGAGCAGCGCAAATTAGCGTCTGGTTTAAGACATGCTTTTTTGGGGTGTTAAATAATGGTGCAAATACCAGTATATTGACTAGCGCAAACCTTAGTAAATCACCTGGCATGGTTCATTTAAATACTTTCCTCCCATACATTTTGCATCTGAAAGTGAAACTCCAACAAATGAATATGCAATAAGGTCAGCCGCAAAAATAACTGTCTCCACACTTAATTTTTCACTGTGTGAAACCCCCAAAAGATGTTAGTAAACCTGGCCCTTGGTGTATTTGGTTAGTTGACATGATTTTAACGATTTTAACATTTCTGTATCATTCTTTTGTATCATTTGTATCAAATTATTGTATAATTATTATATGTACATTAATAAAACGTAATATTAATGTTGGACAATGTTAGTGAACTTCAAAATTTTTTAAAAACTTAAAATAAATAAATGTTGACCACTCACAGAATCTAAAATATACACTTTCCATAATTACTAAAAATAACAATAATATAAATTTTCTTTCAAAACTTAATTTCAACATTTTGGTTATTTTAAATTTTAAATTAATATGTAATGGAAAATGTGTATTTTAGGTTCTGTATATTGAAAATGTATATTTTAGGTTTCTGTATATTTTAGGGCATTACAAAGAGCATAAAACCATTTCATCTACCCATTTGTACATTAAAGTAGTTTTCCTAAAGCTCATACAATCATAAATATGAGCTATATGAGCTTGAAAGGTTTTTTTTTGGTAGTTTGCATGCGAGTCAAATTGCACACACTCAGAGTGATAATTTGCGTGTACATTTATATATTCCTTTTATCAACTCTCTTGTATTTTAGGACGAATGTGTATTTGAATCCTCTTAATTCTGTCTCCGTGAGCCATAAGAAAACACACATGTGGCTTAGTTCTTGAAGGCTGAATGGTTCATTCTGAACAAATGTTCTTTTGTTCATTCTTACGTATGATTGTGAAGTCCGCTTCAGAGAAAATTGGTGTGGCCTGGTGTGGTGATCTATGGAAAAAAACTGAGATGTGCTTTTCTGCCGTTCACATTTAGGTGAGTGTGGAACGCTTAGTAAAGTGTGGAATGCTTTGTTCATTTTGATTTGGTGTGCTTATGGCCTTGAATCACCTGTTTGATGGAAAGATGGGCAGATGTGATGTAACGCTTTGACCCAGATGCACCGAACACTCATTACTGAAGGAAAACGGAAACTTCCTCCAGGGGCTGTGTTTACCGCCACAGTTTGTGTAACTCAACACCTGTGTTGACATATGAGGTTTCGCTTTAGACGAAGAGTTCTTAAATCAGTCCCGTCAGCTTAAGGAGCGCTTATAAATCAGCCGTCTTTGTGCGTAACGTCCCCGTCCTAAGGAGATGTAGTATTTGACACCCAGTGTGTCGTAATTGGTTTGATTAAGAGCGACAGGATTCCAACAGACTGACTGACTGAAGCAGATCTCGAAGCTTGTGGCAGGGGGCACAGGAATCTCCCGCAGATCGCTAATGGTGCTCGTCTAATAGAACGATAAGCTAAGAAGATCAAATCATCTTTCTTAAGTGGCTCAACAAAGGCTCATCTGCCTCCCGTGGTGTTTGACTGGAACAGTCTGTCTTGGTTATCAACCATTGATTTTGCTCCATGTGTACAGTCGCACGATTGTCGTCTATTTTGTATATTAAAAGAGTAGTTCACCCAATTTTTTAAAAATTTGTCATTTATGTTGTTAGAGAAACTAGAAAATGCCGGGCCGTCTGTTTGAGGAACGACTACTCCCCTAGAAGACAAAGGATGTTTCTGGAAATTAACATTTGAACTCTCTCTTGGGAAATTAACATCCCCATCCTAGACGCAAGTCTCACCTCAGTGTTGTCTTAATCTACATCTCTTTCCCATGACCCCCTCTTCCCCCATCTCTTCTCTCCACATGCTGAGATCATCTGAAATTCACCCAAAAACCTATATGATTTAATGTGAAAAATTGTCATGTTTGGTATCATTTGAAATGTCTCAGTGCGACTGGTACGAAGGTCCCATTCCCAAAGTAGTAAACCAAAAGATAATAAAGTTTTTAAGAGTTTAGAGATATCTTGCTTACAGAGAAAAGTTGGTCTTTCATGCAAATGACATCCTGTCCTCAAAAGGTGTGAACCCATTGTTAGCACATGTTTCTATTTGAAAGAGGTTTCCGTCTTGGTCTAAGTATTTAAAGAGATGTTTCAGATGTAATCAGATCAGCCCGTAATGCTAAATGTCTTTCAGACACTCAGCATTATGTTTACTATTTTCCTGAGTCAGGTATTCATCTTTATTGTATTTGATGTAGATTACGTGTATCCATTGTTACCACAAATCTGCATCAGGTTAGTAACGGACTAGAGTCCAGTTTTGAGTGGAGCATAGGGCACACCAGCTGCGATTTTAGAGATCCGGCTAACACTTGGCACTAGATCAACTGTACTTAGACTGTAAAGGCTTTCCGTTTAGGACAACAAAATGTTGATCGACCAACCTAAATAGTCTTACCTCTGTTTAACCCTCTGAGGTCTGAGCTGTTTTCTGGCCCTGGAGATGTTCTGACATGCTCTGACATTTGTGCTTATTTCTGTTACTTGTGACATTGTCATGGCTTAAGTCTTATTACACTGTATTTAGCACAAACTCTGCTACAATAATATATCAGCAGCATGTGTGTAAAAGTTTGTAGTTTTGAGATAATGACATTTATGCGTGGTTTGTGAAAATACCAAAAAAAATTGTCACTGAAATAAGGCCATGAAACCCATACTGATTATTTCTTCACAAGACTTTTGAAAATTGTATCACGTAGCCTAGAATATTTGCTCCAAAACTATGGGAAAATCATCCTGACCGCTCATTCAGATAAGACAATATATTGATTTAAAATTTCTAAGACGTGTTTTGTGTGAGAAAGCCATATGCGAAGAGGCGTGATCATCTCATGAATATGTAAGCCTTCAACACCTGAGAAAGACAAAGACACTCCCCTAACTGCCCTATTAGGAGCGATCAGGCCCTGTCATTCAGAGCAACCTTGCACAAAGAATGAGGAGATTTAAAAAAGAATGGCTTTTAGATTGTTTGGATTTATTTACAACACAACATAATCCAAAAATACACAACAAATGACAAAAGAGCACATTGAAAACAATGATCCAAAGACAGAGACCTTTGTGCCATTCCTAAAAACATTGTACATACCTTTCATTTCCAAGGTGTTTGATTTTCACTTTACCATGTTCATGTACAGAGACTCAGTGCAGGACTCAGTGGCATCTGGTCCCTGAAAGAAAAGAAAAAAAGTGAACATACTGGTATCAAGAGAAACTAGGCCTGCACGATTTTGGGAATACATTTTAGATTTTTCTGGTTAAAATTGCTTTTTAAAATTCACAGAATACACACACACACACAAATGTTTCCAACAATATATAATATAATGAACACCAGGTTTGTTGTGCCTTGTAGGCATAGGCTATGCGCAGTGCTGCATAAAATAATAATAACAATAACCTATAGCAGCCTATAAATCTTTCATAAATCTAAGAATTTCAGTAACAACTATGCTAGAGAAAAATATATTGATTATCATATGTTACTTCAAATGTTTCCATTCGTTATGATGATATGAAATGAGATAATAGTAAAATTATAAAGCCTATTGTTTGGTGCATTTTGCTTTTCAAACGCGATCATGCTCCAAAATATGATACATTCAAACGCGATCGCGCTCCAAAATATGATACATTCAAACGCGATCGCGCTCCAATATATGAAACATTATGGTTACCATATTTTACATATCTACGTTTGAGCAGATATCCACAAACAGTATTTAACAGTAAACACGGGTCTAAATATTATAATATTCACCATATATCTAGCAACAGTTCAACTGCAATGTGAAGTTTATGCAACAATACCATAAACTAATAAGTAAGAATTTCTTACCTTACATCTTTCTTGTCTTCAAATCGCGTTCTTCTTCTTCTGAGTTAAATCCAATGTAAGCTCACAGCGTGTCTTCCAAACTCGACGAAAAGCAGAGACTTGTGAAGTGTTTTGGTGTTTTGTGTTTGAGGTAACTAGGGCGTTCGCGTTCCATGTGGAGATTTGCATGTGAATCACTTTTGCGCGAGTGGGCGTGGTCGAATTAAAAAATAATTAGCAAGCGTTTGAGATACTGAACATCCTGTTGGTTTTATACAAATTACATAAACAGAGAATATTTGTTTTCAGTTTGAATCCGATCATTTAAAAGTACACATTTAAATGTTTATAAAGGTATATGGCTCATAAATGTGTGAGAAGTATTCGCTGAGTTTTGTTTCAGTTTATAGACGTGCTCAAGAAAAAAAAGTTCACCGTGACGGAGAGGCAGAACGCACACCCTGTTTATTTTCTTTATTTTACAAAAGCACAATGTTTTGATTTGATTGTAAGTGGACACATACAAGAAATATCACAGATTCTTTTTTTATATTTCTTTTTTCTGTATGACCATAAATGACGGAGTAATTTAAGTTTATTGTGCTACAATGTGAAGAAAATCCAGCAAAACGCGGGGTCGCGTTTGCCGACCTCAGAGGGTTAATGTAATGTTACTCTAGTTAAGTGTATGTGGGAAACCATGGCATGACTAAACCATAGCTACTACCAGAGAAGTAATGTTGGTCAGCTTACTGAATATCTGTAGTAATGGTCATGACCTCTGACTAGAGATAGTCTCGCTTTAATTCAAGTGTATGCAGATCTATGGGGACTAAACAAAATACTTAGATAGAGTAAGCTTGAATGCGGCCTTCTAAACAGTATAGTCAATTACCTCTGTCTAGTGACCAAAACTGGCGAGTTTGTGAATAAAAATAAAATGGAACGGCATAAAAATGAACGGCCGGTGTGAGGACCCTGTGCAACTTTGGCACACGAATGAACGAGTACAATATGAGTAAAGAGTTAAATAGAATAATCAAATGCGTTGCTAAACTATTATAGTATAAATGACCAATAACCAATTGACATTCCAACCTAAATTCGAGGTTGTGATAAAATGGAGTCAGATAAAAGTTTAATCAGAAATTAAATTACTTTGCCACGCTGAAAAGACAATAACACGCAGTAAACCTTCACCCGCCATTGGAAACCATCGTTGGGCCAATTGGGCAGGCCTTGCAGCATTGTTTGTCTTTCTTTCTTCTGAAGAACACAAATGAAGATCCATCGCAGAACATCCAGAGTTCTCTTTTCCATAATGGTTGCTGTTAATCTCCAAAAAAAGTTCCACGGAAGAAAGAAAATGAACATGGAACGAGATGAGGTTGAGTAAATGATGACAGAATCCTCATGGTGGGGGCTAACCCTTTAAAATATGTTGGCCATGTGTTGGCGAATTGCTGGAGCATTTCTGATGAGGTTCAGACTAGCGGGGGGGCTCTGGGACCACACATGCACGGAAACGAGGTGAAGGATGTTGAAGCCGAGATGATTCCGGGGCAACGAGAGCAGAAGAGCAGCAGATGCATTATTAAAGGCGCTGCATCCGCATTCTGCTCCATTCCAGCCTCTCATCCTTAACTTTCTCTTCACTCCCACTCTCTCCTCTCTAAGAACACTGAGGCGTGTCATTTCTCGCTCAAAGACGGTATCTGTCCCCCGAGACGTCCTGTCCTGCCCTTAAAATGTGTTCTCAGAGCAACACCTAATTCCCAGCTGGCCCTCGCCCTCCAGTGCCCCGTGGCTGATGGCATGACCTAATGTTACTTTCTCTTTTGGAAACAGTATGTGCATCTGTATTAAAGATGGAATAATACGCTATGAAGCGGTGCAGTTTGCCAAAATGGGAAGTGCTGAACGGAAATGCAGAATTTTATTGCACATACTGCTGTACAGCTGAGCGAGATTGTAAACATGTTTTCCAAAAATTTGATCTCACTTTCTCTCATATGATTCATTGGGAAGGCATTTCAATTTAGTGAATTCAGAGGGTACATGAACTGAATGAAATCGTTGATTCTACACAGGGACTCCAAAGTTTGATTCTCTTAATTTGGCAGTTTTTATATATTTAGTGTGTGTGTGTGTGTGTGTGCGTGTGTGTGTGTGTGCGTGTGTGTGTGTGTGTGTGTGTGTGTGTGTGTGTGTGTGTGTGTGTGTGTGTGTGTGTGTGTGTGTGTGTGTGTGTGTGTGTGTGTGTGCGCGTGTGTGTGCATGTGTGTGTGTGTGCATGTGTGTGTGCGTGTGTGTGTGTGTGCGTGCGTGCGTGTGTGTACTGTATGTACAGGTTTGGCTATACTTGGCCAAATATCCTCACTTATATAGTGAAATATAATGAATGACAACTAACAAGTGAGGACATTTTACTTCTCCTCGCCATTTTTGGGTGTAATTATGCAAAAAGTTATCTAATTACTGTAATTTAATTACTTTTCCCTTGAAAAAGTAAAGTAAGGGATTACTCTTAATTTTTCTGTAATTTAATTAGTTACTTCTGATCTGTAGTTGCATTAAATTCTGCATAGACTATAGGAGGATCTTTGTTGACATCTTTGTACGCATGCGCGAGTGGTTGTGTGGCAACAAAACAAACAGTATTGCGGGCAGTAAAGACGCGACGAGCACTTTCAAGAGAGTTAGCGGGCGAAATCCACAATATATAAGCACTTTAACATCTGAAGACCGGAGGAGGTTTGGAGAGAAGCTCAAAATTTGTATTGGTGACAAAATCGAAGTTATTCAAAGCCCATATGAGATCTGGGATGACAAAAAACGTTGGTCCGACTTGCCCGTGTCTTGGCCACCAATCTGCTGGGGAGACATTTATTCTTATTTAATAGAAACCCCTGGACCCTTCACTCATGAAAGATTAAAGGCTTTCAAAAGTCTGGAGGCCTATGATTATTTTGTTTTTTCAAAAAGTTGGGCCGATCTTTTCTGCCAAACAGAAAGCAGTGATCGTGCTAAAAGCAGAGGTTAGAACAGCCTTTTCTTTTGCTTTTAAGTTTTGCGATCCAGAATAGCCCATTTTGATGTGAGGAACATAGTCTGGGTGCTGTGGATCGCGGTTTGGGACACCTGAATCAGAACGCGAAAACATATGACTCGGTTGATTTGACTCAGTTTTATTATTTTTTTTATTCAATCTTCTATAAATACATAGTCACTAAGACTTAGGCCTACCATGAACAAAATGAGCCTCACAAACTCGATCAGTAACGTTAGCTGCAGGAATCCAGGCTTTCTTCGGAGCGTCCGGGTTCAATCGCCTAATTGCACGCAACCATTTCTTTCGTTTTTCGCGATCCTTTTCGGAGGGAATTCGAAAAAACTTTTTATCAGGCCCCCAACGAGCCGTACTCGACCACACAGCAAGAGTGAACCATCCTCTTCTCTAAATCCTCCTCCAAACGTGCAAAACAATCAAATTAGAGGTATCTAGCGGTGTTTCCTGCCACACGATTCCCATGATGCAACGCGACAAACATAAACAATGACGTCACAAAAGATCCGCCTATAGAACAATTCTATAAAAAAACAATAGTGGATTTAACTTTATGCCTTTACACACTTTGGTCAGTTCAAGAATAATTAATAAAATTTTATATTGTTTATTTGAAAGAATCATAAGTGCAGCTTCGTGTCTAATCTTGTATTGTTTAAGTGGTCCTTGTCTTTGCCCAAATCCTTGTCCTCGTGGGGATATTTTTTGGTCCCCATGAGGAAAACAGCTTATAAATCATACTAAGTGATGTTTTTTGAAAATGTAAAAATGCAGAAAGTTTTCTGTGATGGGTTTAGGGGCGGGGTTAGTGAAGGAGGATAGAAGATACAGTTTGTTCAGAATAAAAAAATCGAAAATCTGGCAGGTCACGTTAGTCAAGCTCGCATCAGCTGACTCTCAGCTGATCCACGTCTACCTATAGGAATACGACGCCTGTCACTGTATACATATATAAGCTCTTCAGTATTATCAGCTGCTATCGCGTTTCTCAGGAGCGAATTACCCTCCTCCCTCCCCAGCTCCTCCTCCCTCCCCAGCTCCTCCTCCCTCCCCAGCTCCTCCTCCATCCCCAGCTCCTCTTCCATCCCCAGCTCCTCCTCCCTCCCCAGCTCCTCCTCCATCCCCAGCTCCTCCTCCATCCCCAGCTCCTCTTCCCTCCCCAGCTCCTCCTCCATCCCCAGCTCCTCCTCTCGTCCAGTCAGGATGGCATTCTGATTCCCCTTTGAATCAGACTAAATTCTCGAATTATGTTGTACATTAAAACATTGACAATGATATCTGCAATACATTCATGTTGGTTCTGTTCTGTTAACCCTAAGGGGGGTTATCGCTGCTCTCCTGCTCTTATCCATGCTAGGCTATCCATGCTTGCCCAGAACAGAACCATACCGCCAATCCAAACTGTATGCTAATTGTCAATCGTATTTGACGATAGTGATCCTGACAGAATTCATTATGTCTATGGAAAGTCCCCATAAAACATGAAAACACACAATTTTTCTTTCGTGATGTGACATATTTCTGATTGAAACAACTTTCAGGAATTGATTGGATCATAATCATCGGATCATCCGTTTCAGAGACGGAGCAAGCTAATTATATTTTGATAAAGACTCTGAAGACAGTATTAAGAATGTAAATTGGGTCAATTTTGATGTCATGTTGACTTTAAATTTGTCTTGTAGTTTGAAAGTATCTTCCCGAACACCGCTGGGTTGTAACAAACGCGTCCCCCTCTTCCATGTGGTCAAATGAGGACAAGTATTTGCTAGCCCTTAATCTTAAAGCTCAGACAGTATGAAGAAACACACAGACCCATCGGGCCTATGAATGTGAGCAGAGTGAATGCAGACTCTACAGAATGCATATATACTGTACGTCTGTATAGGTGGGTGTAAGTTTGAGTAATTCAGGCAGATGGTTTGTCAGTCGGGTGTTCTGCGGATGCTCTGTGGTTGCTCTACTGCAGCACATCTGTGCTGGAAATGATTTTGTGTCAGAAACACTCATCGGATCATCCAGTTCCTAAACTTGATTCTTGGCTTTCGGCACTGAAGGATTGAGACTTTAAAGTGCCATCTGTTTAAGCCTTGTTAAATCAGCGGGCGCAATCAGAATGTGTATGTTCATGCATAAATATATACATATTAATATATACAACATGTTCTACAACCTGAGCATCTGCGATGAGACATGCCATTAGCATTGTGGTATTGTTGAGGTTTTAATGATGGAAAATATGATCAGCGGAGAAGGCAGTATCATAATGGAGCGTTTCAAATAAGTTTTTCTATTGTTTTGTCTTTGTTGTAGTGAATCAGCCTCTGCAACAGTCTTTGATTTCCAACAGACTGTCATTAGATCAAACAGAGAAGTTTAGCGTAACAGTGCCTCCCGAAGGCCCGAGAGCCTCATGACACTGTCACTCAACCGTTTGTCTTTACTAACTCCACTTATCTTTATCGGTTTTGATCAGTGTTTTAATCACCTGGTGTTTTGATGAATTTTTAGTTGATGTATAAAGTCACATTAACTATGAACATGTGCCATTATCACTTTTTGTCTTTGATTTGAACATTATCCCCCGGTTTCACAAACAAGGTTTAAACTAGTCTCAGACTAAAATGCATGTTTGAGCTGTTTTAACTGAAAGCAACTTACACTGATATATCTTAAAATATGTCAGTGCCATTGTTTTGTCCCACGATTCACACCAGTAATGCTTTTTTTCTTCTAAGGCACGTTTATAAAAGCTACTTAAAGGGATAGTTCGGCCAAAAATGATATTAAACCCATGATTTACTCACCCTCAAGCCGTTCGAGATGCATATGTCAATAATTTGTCAGACGAACACATTTTCAGTTATTTTAGAAAATGTCTTAGATCTTTCAGTGGTTATAATGTCAAGTTATGGGGTCCACCTCCTTCAAGTCCCAAAAATGTGCATGCATCCTTCACAAAAGTAATCCATCCGGCTCCAGGGGGATACACGAAGGCCTTCTGAGGGTAATCCGTGCGGTTTTGTCGTAAAAATATACATATTTAAAACTTTATAAATGAAAATAACTGGCTTCCGGCAACGGTCGACGCATGTTCACGGGAGATGGATGCCGGCGTATGACGTAGGACGTAGCGTAGGAAGCGTCGTGACGTAGAACGTCATCGCTGTACTCCGGTTCAAACAGATAGGGCTGGGCCAAAAACTCAATATCCTCTTCTCTAATATCAAAATCCTCCGACATTTCTTTTAAATACACGTTTTATAAATCGCGGAAATCCTGAGTGGAGTTTTGTTTTGCTCTGCTCTCTGGCTGCGCTGTCGGGTTCGTTCTACGTCACGACACTTCCTACGCTACGTCCTACGTCATACGCCGGCATCCATCTCCCGTGAACGCGCGTCGACCGTTGCCGGAAGCCAGTTATTTTCATTTATAAAGTTTTAAATATGTATATTTTTACGACAAAACCGCACGGATTACCCTCAGAAGGCCTTCGTGTATCCCCCTGGAGCCGGATGGATTACTTTTGTGAAGGATGCATGCACATTTTTGGGACTTGAAGGAGGTGGAACCCATAACTTAACATTATAACCACTGAAAGATCTAAGACATTTTCTAAAATAACAGAAAATGTGTTCGTCTGAAAAATGATTGACATATGCATCTCGAACGGCTTGAGGGTGAGTAAATCATGGGTTTAATATCATTTTTGGCCGAACTATCCCTTTAATTGTCCTAACTGAACTAAGGCCTAATCCTGGCTTAATCTAAGCCCTGTTTGTGAAACCAGACCTTTATCTGTTGTTTTATCATTTCAAACCTATTCTTCTCTTTTGTGTGTGTGTGTGTGTGTGTGTGTGTGTGTGTGTGTGTGAGAAGTTCTGTGAAGAAGCTATTTACTTTTAATCAAATGTAGTGACATACAAATTATGTGTCTAAATACATTTTTGAGTGCTTGGCCTTCAAATAAAAATTGTCAAAAAAAACTAACAAACAAAAAAAAACAATAAATATATATATTATTATATTATTATATATTTTTTTACTTATATAACATGCTTGTAATGTGTATATATAACACATTTAATGCTCTCTTAAATCGATTCATTGTAGTTAGCCATAAAATAGGTTTTAGTAATCGTGAAGTGATATCAGTATTTTTTTTCATGATGTGACGTATTTCTAAATGAAATGAAACTTTTGGACTTTAATTATATATATGTGTTTGTGTGTGTGTGTGTGTGTGTATATATATATATATATATATATATATAAATGCTTTGATGGAAAATGTGCTTGAGCTATTTTTCTTTGAATCAAATGTAGTGACTTTCATACAACTTTTTGAGCATTTTGTGCTCTTTGGATATCAGTGATTCGTCTCTTTGCGTTCTACTGGGCGGAACGGGTGTCCAGCAGCACTTAATATTTCATACGCATAATTTGATGTAACTTGATAACGGGGAATAGATGGTACTGCAGCAGGGCTGGAGGCCTCAGAGATCCTGCTGATTAGAGTCAGAGTGAAGCATGCTGGGTATTACTCTCCTCCGAGTGTGAGATACTGCTCTCCCACCAGACTAATGGAGATGATTCACCCAAGGGAAGCTTCTGGAGTTCTCCGTCTTTATCCATGGTTTCAAGCTGTTTTATTTGCAGCAGAAAAGCAATGATGTGCAAAACTTGTAGACAGAAGAACATTCGATGGATATGCTGGGTCAAAAAGCTTGTAACTGGGGCAGAACCCTCAGAGGTACACCTGCGTTACCCTTTAACATCATCAGAAACATCTATACCTTATCTACCCATCGAGGGGGTGCAGAGGGTCTAGATTTAGTGTCCTGTCCCAGTGACAAGCTGACACATTTTAATAATATACATTAAATGGTGTTTATTACTTATTTTTTATATTTATTTAGGGATACTCAATATAATGGTATGTCTGTATCACAAATATTATCCTTTTTAGGAGTGCACTGTTATTGAAATTTGATACCGATGAGCTGAAATTCTTTTTTAATTGAATATGTATTATATAAATATTATTATGGCATATAGCCGATAAATGGTCGATATTATAAATGTATACTTCGTTTAAAAAAAAGTAAAGAACTAAAATAAATACTTTATAGGATAAAAGAGAATGTATGCATCATGATATTATAATGTACATTATGAAAGATGCATAAATGTTTCTTTGAATATTGGCAGATAAAAGATATGGTACTGATATATCTTGCATAATCATTTTTCTAATTGTCATTATAGGTCTGAATATGCCTATATCTATTATATTATTATGCATCATAATAATGTAATGTACAGTATGAATGATGGACAAATATTAATATAATATAAATGTTTTAATTATATAAATATTATATGGTCTGAATATGCCTATATTATATTATATATAGCATTATAATTATGTAATGTACGGTATGAATGATGGACAAATATTAATATAATTTAATTATATAAATATATTATTATATTGCATCATAATATTTTAATGTACAGTATGAACAATGGATATTTTTATATTATATTATATTATATTATATTATATTATATTATATACATTAATGTCTTGATGTTTTGAACCAGTTCTAGATTGGAAAGCTTTAAAATAACAAGTATAGATTTACATTATCATTTATCGGCTGCAAAAAATAATAATAATCATAATTTCGGCCAAAAATGTCCATCCTTGTGTCAGTGCATCCTTGATATTAGTCTCTGATGCATGTTCACTTTGTTATAAAAATAGACTAGTCTACTGGCACGTACGGACACACTCCAAATTCCAGCCTTAAGCCGGATCACCTTCTTGTTTTGCCAAAACCTGTTAGAGAGATGAATGATTGTGCCGGTGTGTTATTTTTAGGAAGCTTAAGCCATGAATAATGCAGTGGACAGATATTAGATTAATGAAGAACCTGTTCCATTTTATTCTGGCTTTTAGATATTAGACCTGGGCAGGCATTCATAAAACATCATAGACCGATGATCTGGGGTCCGTGCTTGTGGTCAGCGGCGGTATATATACTGTACTTTAAAATGTTGGTTCCTGATCAGCACGGCTTGTAACCTGAGGGTAGTAAACATGGGCTGAGAATGTACTCTCTTGCTGGTTCTACCTGTAAGGAGACCTTTCTGTTCACCTCGGTGAAGTCCACAGACCTCACTCATCCATTATTAAAGAGGACAAATGCAGGCCTCTCACCTCGGTCCATAATTAATCAGTGACTGTGAGGCGTCCAGGGCCGCGGTGAGCATGTCAGACAGCACTGAGACACTGAGCCAGATCCCTGAGAGCATGTACCGCTTCTCACATAGAGTTACTGTGATACGGCTCCCGGCAGAGAGACAGATACACACACGCTCTTATTCTAGTCTGGGCACATCATGATCTAGATTTCAGAAAATTAAAATATAACTTTATACAGGGCTTGACATTAACACCCGCCAAATGCGGGTGTATTTCAGCAGTGGCGTGTTACGCAGTCACTCCTACTTTGGCTGGTTGAATTTTATATAATATACATTTTTCAATTGTAGTCTTTTAACCTGTTAACTAGCATCGGCCCTTGGGCAGGCCGCGGGGGCGTCTATACTTTTATTACTTTTTTTTACCTTTGTTTTATAACAAATATTCAACTGACTATCATAAACTATGCATCATTTGAAAGCTAAAACACTCACTTGTTTTTGCAGTCAATACACCAGAGAGGAAAGGGTTAAATTAAATGCAGAAGGACTGGTATTGTAAACATGAACAAAATGAACGGCAATACTTATTTTTCACCTCCTATGGTTCAGATCAGTTCGGACGGATCCAAGAAACAACAGCATACATTTCAATGTAAGGGTCTACTCTTCAAAATGCATCCCACTTTTTAATCCAAAACAACGAAAAAATAGGGGAAAAATGTAAATATCCTCCTTTGTTTGCATGAGCGTTTTCGAGATAGAGTTCGCATCATGTTCATTTTTAATGAAATATCGATTCTAATTGGTATTCCAACACTCAAAAGCCAACTCTCAGATTTTGTGTATTTCAGCAGTGGCGTGTTACGCAGTCACTCCTACTTTGGCTGGTTGAATTTTATATAATATACATTTTTCAATTGTAGTCTTTTAAAAAGGCATCTGAAATAATAAACTACATGCAATCTAGTGTTATCAAAAATATAGATTTTTCGATACATATTGATACTGAAATATCTAAAATAGCGCTCTCTCGCTCTCTCATCTCTCTGACAGCGAGTGACACACAAACCCACGTCCCTTTACTCGCTCATTTCATTTGTTTCCGGATGAATATTGTTGGTGTTACAGGGCTTGAATTTCGGCGAGGGCTTGGCTATTTAAAACACTATGATGGATCCGTGTGTCAGGTCTTAAAGTGACAGCAGCCTAATATACCGGCTGCCAAATTATGAGATAATATTAAAAATATCTATATAGCAGTTTTTTCCTATGGTATCGATGTCAAAATTGTGGCCAGTGAAAATGCTGAGTGGCTAACTTTGGAAAACCACTAGACACATGTGGCTAGTGAGCAAAAAAGTTAATCTCAAGCCCTGCTTATATATAATTAAGTATAATTAAGTAATTTTTCAGGTCCAAACTGTTAGGAACACCTAGTACAGTTAGCCAAAACATCAAAACTGAGCAAATTCCTGGAAATAACTTGCAAAGTCATGGAAAACAGTTTTAAATGTATTTCTAGTTTCGTTCTGCTCTACAATATTGCATTTATCTAGATTCCACTGATCTTGTGTTGAGTAAAACTTTGTGAGAGATCAGTTTAATGGTTTAAAATGGTCTGAATTATTCATTAGTGAATCAGTTTGAATCAAAATGCTTTTAACCATGCACAAATGCTGCAATCACTCTAATAGAAAGTGCATTGGTCAAAAAGAGTGAGAACCCTGAACACATGTGAAATGTAAATCTAATAAAGTGATAGATAACGACAGTATTTATGTTTTATCGATGTATCCGCCAATATGGATCCTGAGCACAGAAAGGGAGCAGCCTGCTGTTGCTATGGTTACCTCTTAAGGTGATCGCAACACAGGAAAATCCTAACTTACTCTTACTTTTTTGTTTACGGAAATATTCCTTATGTAGCATTGAAGTAAGAAGTATTAATACTGCTTAAAGCTGCACAGAAATATGGCTGAAATTTTGAAGATATTCAGCACATTCAGGTCACAACATGATCTCTCTCCAAGTCTACGTTCTCTTTGATGAACAAAGAAATGCATTTTCGTGAAAACAGTGTGAAGATGTCCAATTTTCACATAATAATGACTGATTCTCATTGCCCTTAATTATGGATAGATGTTGGCTCTGAGACAGATTGGCCCCTCGTCTGAGCTTTGATCTCTGAAATGAGAATCCAAAGCCTTGTGAACTGATCACTTTTAACTCTTCACTTGTTTACAGAAAGGTACAACGTCACAACAAGACTCTATGTATAAAAACTTTGGGGTCAGTAAGAAAGAAATTAATACTTTTATTCTTTCTAGCTCATCAGATTGTTTGATGTGGTTTTGACTGGCTTTATGTGCAGAATCTCAACTGAGATTCTCAAACTCAAACACACATGATTGTTGGTGTTTTCAGATCATCTGTGAATTTTTGGCAGAGTAGATTGGAGAAGATGAAGTAAAACTCGGGGGATTGAAACTCTTGGCAAGATGAGCTCAGAGCTCCTATAGGCTTGTTAAAAACTAGTCTGTAATATTTTGTCTCCTCTTCTGGTAAAGTTTGAATTTTTTTAACTACATTTTAGTTTCATCTTTTTTATATAAACAATATTCCATGCTGATATAGTCACATTTATTTAACTCAAACCCCGCTTTTTATCGCTTTGGCCGTGTGTCCACCAAAGCGTTTTTTCACGCGGCTGGCGTATTTTCCCAGTTGTTTTCAATGGGAGCGTCGCATTTTTAAAATGCCATGAGCCTAACGAGGCGCTGAGAGTTTTTTTCACGCTGAAGTGCTGAATGCTCAGCTTTTTTACAGGTCGCCGAGAGTTGAAGAATGTTCAACTTTGGGTAAAACGCAGCGCTCATCACTGTCACTTTTTACCCAATCGTCCAATCACAGTGGAGGAGGGGCGGGACTAATACCACACTGACCAACTGCCACATTCTGCTTGTACAACGTCAACAGATGACAACAACAAGCATAATAACGGAACAAAATCATTTAAAACAAGAGCCAGAGAAAATACGTTACATTGTATCGACATTTTAATATAGAATCAACACAGAAACAAAATATGTGTGAAATGAGATACTAGTAACACTTTCGCGGATATTCCGTATCATAACAAGCAAAGCGTCTCAACTGAAAAAAACGCAACGCTGCCAAAACGCTCTCAAGCGCCCACAGCTAGGCGTTTTCAGTTGGCTAAAAACACTTTGGTGGACACACAGCCTTATTTCTGTATTCTTTCAGAAGATGCGCAATAGCGCCCCCTACCGTATAACAGTGAAAACACAGAAAGCCGGAAATTTCCGTCAATGGTGGGGAAAGAGTTATGCCTGGGACACATTGTACGATTTTGAGCTGTTCCAGACGAAACATGACCAATCGTGGCAATTTCTGTGGTTGTGGCTCCTATCGGTGGTCCTATGTCGTACAGTGAAGAGGTTCAAAGACGGCCATTTTCACGGTCTTGCGACCAAAGATAGCCTGCGAAAAAAATTTGACAGTGTCAGAAATTTAGCATGATCATCTCACAATGTGTATGGGTATGACCTACATCTACTGACTAGCCAATAAAAATGCAACATGAAATGGTGTGACATGGCGCTAAAACTTAAAACTACTTACCTCAAACTCCATTTGCAAGATTAGCATGCCAAGTTGGCCTCTTTTCCCTAGCCATGTCCATATTCTCCGCTTTCGCTTCCTCCGCTTTTTTCAGCGCACATAAAAACCACAATTGCCAAAGTGTGATTCATCTTGCTCTGTTTGTTTACCACTAGCGCATGCTAATGATGTTTTATTCTTCCATATGCGTCGTAGCCTACAATTCAGTAGGTGTCATCATCGTACAGTCTGCATACATGTCGTACCCAAGTTTACCAGATCCATGTCGCACAATGTGATTTGTAATGATCTTATAGGATTGCCGAAATTGCAGGCATTAAGGACGTCTCATCATCGTCTTGACTTATCCAAGGAAAAATTCTATATATGGTTATTTTCTTGTGTCTCTTGGTCTTAGATACATATAGTATGTTTACTTTGTCATCAAGGGTTGTTTCTTAATCTCACCTCAGATGTGGAGGTGGAAATGGCCTTGTTCGGTTGGATGCTTGGAAATAATTGTTTTCTGTTCTCCGGAGACGTTCTCGGTGCTATTGATCTTGCTGGTGCTTTAAGTAAATGCCCCTAGAGCTGAAGAAAAGCTAGTTCAGTTAGTGTGTACAGTTCTTAAAAAAGACTACACATAAGTATGGTCACTGCTGATGGTGTTTTCGTGAGCCAATACAGAGGAATGTTTCTTAATTTTGATTTCATGTTGACTTTAGAGTAAGATGTTTTTTGCTAATTATTATATCTCTTCTTTGTTTCTAGCCTTTCATGTCATCGCGCTATCCTGGCGGCCCCAGACCACCTCTCAGAATACCCAATCAGGTGCGTATCCTTTTGTACAGAAATACACACTGATGGTGGAGTGATTGGAGTTTTAAATGTTTTATTTTAGTCTTGTCTAATTAACTTGCTGTGAGTCATACTAAGACTTTTCAGCCAAGACTAATATCTCCCTCTAATAGTATTTTTGCTGTCGCTTAAGGCTCTACATTATATTTCCAGCCAGTCATACTGTCTCGCTCTCCTGAATGTGATATTTTGGGTCCTGATCTAATGTCATAGCCCAAGGGCATCTAATGGGCCTTAACTACCCCTGCTTGGACGATGTTGACAAATGCATGTTAATTCGTACTGTATCTCACTGGTTCAGGCATTAGGTGGAGTCCCTGGAAATCAGCCGTTATTACCCAGTGGCATGGACCCATCAAGACAACAAGGTTTGTTTGCGAATAATTAATTAAACCATCTTATAGGGTGAAATGTTTGGTCATATTTATCACCAAAAAATTAAGAAATTATATTTTGCATAAAGAAAGTCGAAAGCCTATTTTAGGGCCGTTAAGATTTTCTCCATTATGACATTATTTTCTTAGCAATTAAGCACTTTTCCCCCAGAATTCTCATTACCGTAATGTGGAGGGGAAAAAATCTCATTCTCATTATGGTAATGCAGTAATGGAAATCAAGTCTGGACACAATGATGTTTTTTTTTTAATTAGCATAAATTAAATACTTCCACGATGTTTAAATACTTTATAATTGATTTTATATTTTTTATTTTATAGTAACCGAAATTAGATTCAATTATTGATGATTCATTGTCATGAAAATATTAATCAGGGTGTGGTGCAATATTATTTATACATTTTTCAACATTTCTTGACAGCTTTCATGAGATTTACCATAGGAAACTTTTAATATTACCATATGAAATATATTATTATTATTATTATATTCAAATATATTTAGAAACATATAGAATATTTGGGAAGAGATTAATTGTTTTTAGTTTTTTTTTACATTTCATGATAGCTTTCATGAGATTCACCTTAAGAAAGAAAGTAGATTAAAGTAGGCTATATATATTAGCATATTAAATATGGTATTATAAATGTATTCATTTTTAATAAATAAAATGTAATAAATAAATGTAGACATTTTTGGGGAGGTGGTGAGGTGATTTAAAAAAAAAACATTTCTTGGGCTCTTTCTTGAGATTCACCTTAAAGTTTGTTAACACCAAGAACAATAACTATAACAATAACAATATTAGCCTCCACACCAACGCATGACATCGTTCTGTTTATTATAAGCCGCTGTAGTTTTGTCAATTGCCGCTTCTTATCGTTATAGTGTGGACTATTCTTTTATATTTAGAACAATTTGTAAAACTATGTTATAGTTATCATCCTTGGTGTGAACGGACCCTAAGAAAATTTGCCATACATTATACCATTTTACATTGTTATTATATTAAAATATATATAGTGAGACATAAATAATTATTTTGGGGGTGTGGTGAAATATGATTTTATTCAAAACATTCCTTGAAAGCTTTTGAGATTCATCTCTCACTGTGTTTGCCACTTGCTAATTTACTCATTTCCATTTTGATTGGACAGGTCATCCAAATATGGGCGGAGCTATGCAGAGAATGACTCCGCCCAGAGGGATGGTTCCTCTCGGGCCACAGGTAAGACCATAGGTTTGGATCGCTCATCTAAACCATGTGCAAAGACTCTTTGCTACATTTCCTCTTTTTTTTTATTGTTCCAGGCATATGGAGGGGGCATGAGACCACCACTCAATGCTCTTGGAGGTCCTGGGATGCCTGGGATGAATATGTACATACTTCTTGTTACACTAACATGTATTTGCCATAAAACAAAGACTATTTCCTACCATAGCCTTAGAAAAGTTAATGAGTACAACACATCTCGCCTTATTATAGGGGTCCCGGAGGAAGACCGTGGCCAAATCCACCAAACTCCAACTCGGTGAGTCATTTCTACAATCATTCGTTGTGAAATGTCAGCCACTACAGCTTTAGATACGTAAATGTTTGCACTTAAAGAGCATCTGCTTTGTTGACGTTCTCTCTGTTTTTCTGTCTGATCGGATCCACGTGGCATTTAAGATCCCGTATTCATCAGCATCTCCAGGGAGTTATGTGGTAAGAGCCGTGACCCTCTCCATTTACACACCTCCAACAGCCATGAAGAGATTCATCAGATCGCAAGATCTTTTCCATAGTCCTGTGTCCTCAGCAGTGGATCCAAATTATAAGAATAAATTATACATACAGTATATATATACTGCCAGGCCAAAAAAAAAAACCTAAATATATAGGCAAATACTTAAGAGTCTATGACTGGATCATTATTGCAGTGATTATTATGTTTCAAACATGTTATATGTTTGGCAACAGTTCTTCTAACCCTCGTTGATGGAGTGTGTAGCTTTTCATTTCTTAAACAACCATGTATGAGACACATCATGGCCATATTCCAGGATGACAATGTCAAGATTCATCAGGCTCAGATTGTGAAAGAATGGTTGTGAGGATCATGAAGAATCATTTTCACACATGAATCGTCTCCTCTGAGTCCAGAGCTTAAAGGGATAGTTCACTTTGAAATTAATTTTTGGTATGTTTTAGCTTACCTCAAGGGCATCCAAGATGTAGGTGTCTTTTTTTCCGCAGTAGTTTCAATTTTGATATTTTTAGGTCAAACCGTTCTTGTCTGTCAGTCATATAATGCAGGTCTATGGTCATTATCTCAAAACACAAGCACAGAGTCCAAAATTAAAACAATTCCCCGTCGTCCAAATTAAACAATTCCCCATCGTAAGTACACATTGATGGCCTAAGACACGAAACAAGCGGTTTGTGTGAGAAAACGAACAGTATTTATATCGTTTTTACCTCTTATACACAGCCATGTCCGAGTGATCTGATCTGACGTGTGCGCAGACTGGTGCATAGATATATACACACTAGATGTCGCCTTGTCTACGGCAGTTCATTGGAACGAATGTCTTTAAGGCGACATCTAGTGTATATATCTATGCACCAGTCTGCGTACACGTCAGATCAGATCACTTCGACATGGCTGTGTATAAGAGGTAAAAACGATATAAATACTGTTCGTTTTCTCACACAAACCGCTCGTTTCGTGTCTTAGGCCATCAATGTGTACTTACGATGGGGAATTGTTTAATTTGGACGACGGGGAATTGTTTTAATTTGGACTCTGTACTTGTGTTTTGAGATAATGACCATAGACCTGCATTATATGACTGACAGACAAGAACGGTTTGACCTAAAAATATCAAAATTGAAACTACTGCGGAAAAAAAGACACCTACATCTTGGATGCCCTTGAGGTAAGCTAAAACATACCAAAAATTAATTTCAAAGTGAACTATCCCTTTAAATTCATTGAAAGTGTTTGGGATGTGCTGGAGGAGACTTTACACAGTGCTGGACTCTTGCATTGACAATACAAGATCTTGACCAAAAATGTATGCACCTCTTGATGGAAATAACATCACAACATTTATTTTCATGAAGAGGTGCATAAATTTTTGGTCAGAGCAAGAGCCTCTGTAAATCCAAACACCGATTTTTTTTTTTTTTTTTTTTTTTTTTTGGCCGGGCAGTGTTTTATTCTTGTAAATCTTGTGACATTTTTAAAAATATATCTTTATTGTTTTTGTTATATTTCAAAAATAAATATATAAAATGTATTGTTATAGTGTTAAACGTTGTTATAAATGTATTGTTATATTTATAATATTATATATTTGCATGAATGAGGCTCATAGAAAGTCCTTACCAGATACATCAGATACATCGAAACACATCTGAGATACGCAGTGTGATTAAACATGTCGTTTTAAGACATTTACACAAGTTATTCTGTTAAAACGCTGTCAGTAACTCCCAGCTGAGATGATTTGTGGAGGGGAAGCTGTGGTAGCTTACTGAAAGCAGCCAGACAAGACGAGGTGCTCGGGAAGGCAGAGCCGAGTCAGCAGAGAGGAGGAGAGATAATTAGATTTGGGAAGAGGGAGGATAGAGCAGATATGCACAGTGCTGACCACAGCAAGGGCCTCAGGCCTCTGTCATGAACACACACACACATACTCAGGGCTATCCTCACATTTACACATGTATATGCCACAAGTGCATTCAAATGTAACTAATTAAACTGTGTTACATGGGATTTAGAACAATATTTGTCTTTTCTCCTCCTCAGGGTCCACCGGGTGGAGGAGGGCCCCCAGGGACTCCCATCATGCCTAGCCCTGCAGGTAGGACTGCACTGTTTTTTCATGCAAAGTTGAATTTAATAATTAACAGATATATCGAGGGGGATAATAATTGTATTATATATATATATATATATATATATATATATATATACACTGTATATATATGTATGTATATACTGTATACACACACACATATATATATATATATATATATGTATATACACACACACACACACATATATATATTAAAATCATTAACACTCAAAAACATTTTTTTGATATTTTATTGTTATATTTAAAAACGGCAATGTTAAAAACAGATACAAGTTATAAATATATAGATAAATATAAATAAAACACACACACACAAACACACACACACACACACACACACACATAAATCGTAAACATAAAATTTATATAAATTGAATAAAAAATGTAATATAGAATTTATCTTTATATTTATTAATTGTATATATTTTTAACATTGCAGTTTTTAAATACAATAAAATAAAATGTTTTTGAGTGTTAATGATTTTAATATGCAAGTTATTATATAAAATGTATTTATATACTGTACATACATGTATATAATTCTATTTATTTATTTCATATATTTTTATTTAAAATAATTTTTAATTATAACAGTAGAAATGTTTATAGTTAAATAATTTAAGTGTTTAAGGTGTTTTTTTTATTATATTTTTTTAATTATAACAATAGCGGTTTTTATATATACAATCTTTTAAAGTGTGTAAGATGTTATATACATTTATGTGTATTTTATTTATATTTATCAATATATCTATTAATTTGATGTATTATTTAACCTTGCATAATATAACAATAAAATGTTTTTAAAAATTAGTGTTAAAGATTTTAATATATCAACTATTATAAACAACATTATTTATATACATGTATATAATTGTTTACTTATTTAATATATTTTTATTTAAATGTATAGTTATATAATTAAGCATTATTAATGTTGAATGTATGTACAGTTTTTTAACTATTAAATGCCTTTAAGTACAATGCATTTAAGTATTTTATTTATTGCGTTTACTAATATAGTGATATTTAAAATGTGTCAATTGACCAAAAGTGTCCAAATACTTTTTACAACCATCAGTGGAGCATTATCTGAAATATTGTCGATGAGCTAGAGTGTTTGGCTCTTTCTCTACAGACTCGACGAACTCGGGAGAAAATATGTACACCATGATCAGCGCAGTGCCGCCCGGAGGAAACCGGCAAAATGTAAGACAGCATGACAAATGTAAAATATTTGCACACATGCATCTCAGTTCATTTTGAGTTGCATTTGTTCATACTGTACTTTCTGCTCTGCACTTCTTGTAATATCATATTTAATGTGTGTTTTACATAATTATGTGTGTGTTTGACAGTTCCCTATCGGTCCTGGAGGAGACGGTCCAATGGGAGGCATGGCGGGAATGGAGCCGCATCACATGAATGGATCATTAGGTAAGAGTTTCTCTTGTACAGACAACCACTTTAGATAGTACTATTGGACATCTTTGAGTGCTGTGTACTTTGCTTGAGGAGTATCAAAGCATGTCATAATTCAATGTGAAATTGCAGCTTTCATGCTTGATTTTCCTGATTTGTTGTCATTTTTTGCCTTTTGCCTTGCATGCTTATGCCCCCTTGTGGTCAGTGAAGATTAATCGTGCCTTTTAAAAGTACTGCCTTTGCAACTATACGTCTACAATATAATTTTTAAAATCTGAAATGTATATTTTTAATTCTTTAGGGTCAGCTGACATGGACAGTATGCCTAAGGTAAGAGTTGTTTTCATATTTTAAATCAGGCTGTCAATGTATTCAATATTTTATCAAATTAATTACATGATATGCTCATTAATTACATTATTACACGATTCTTGCTTAAATAATGTGTAAAATTGACAACCCTAATTTTCATGCACAATTTGCATCGTCTGCGAAACGTATTGAACTGTAAAATCAAACTTCTCTCTATCTGTGCAGAACTCTCCTGGTAACCTAAGCATGAGCAACCAGCCTGGAACTCCCCGAGATGACGGAGAGATGGGTGGAAATTTCCTCAACCCTTTCCAGAATGAGAGCGTATGTCATTTCCTTGTCTGAAAGTGCATTTGTGTTTTATCTTGAACAAAAGCCACTGGGTCTCATTCAATAAGCAAATCTGTGTGTGACATCTGCGTACAAACATTTAAACAAATCATGATTTATCAATACCTTTCGTTCTAATATGTATTGTATGTTACGAAAAATTGTAAGAACTTCTGAAACCACTCGTAACCAAAATCACATACCCTTGGTGTCCTTATAAACATGTTAAGATGAAATTTTAATCATCTTAAATATATTTCATCACATATTCATCACAATATTCAGCCATATTTGAGGTCAAGAATGGTCATGGATTACCTGCCCGATTTAATTACCACATGGACCAGCCGTGTTAATTATCTATCCGTCACGGACCATAGATATGTATATGTAGAAACCACATTCGAGAGCTCCATACACGTCGGCGCTCCCGCCATATTGGAACGGTCAAGTTGTCGTCACTCACAGTGAGAATCAATAAAGTCACAACATTGCGCAGCTTCTGGTTGTGAAACTATCGAGATTTAAATCTAATTAATTACACAATGTGGCGATTAATTAATCGAATTAATCGCACATCAAATTTGGCTGAGAAATTACCCCCCAAAAGATCATTTAAAGTCATTATTGTGTTAATTGAGAAAAGTGAGAAAGTTGTTGCCCTTCATCATGTTCATCACCAATCAACTGTATGAAATGTCAGATGGTCTACGTAGGTCTGAGGCGGGCGGGTGCATTTGCGTTATTAATTTCAATGCGTTTTTTCCCCATAACTAATTAAGTAAATGCATTAAATCGGCAGCCCTAGTTTTTATATGTATCAACTCAATATTACAGGTTTTTACTATGGTACTTTTTTGGTAACTTTTTAATGTTGTGTTAGCTGACACCTTCGTCATGTTGTGTTAGTTTAGCAAAATCATCTTCTGAATATAAAGATATAGATATTCATGTCTCAACTTGCTCTCGAATGTTCACGGACCGGCTTTGACCGTTCCATTGTGATGGACGGCTTATGTATAGCGGCTAATGAGGCATCTATGTGTATATCTATGTCACAGAATGCGTGACTTCGCCACTTCCAATTAAAATGTAATCAACCAAGCCGAATAACGTTTGGTCAGCTGTTAAAATATCATGCTAAAAGTGTATGGTATGACCCCTCAAAGTTCTCAAAAACACACTCAAACTCTTTTTTTTTTTTTACTCTTATGTCCTTGTAGTATTCTCCAAACATGACCATGAGTGTGTGAAGACCTCGTTTGGAAATCCAGGTGGATTCCACCACATGACACAGGACTTGTGCAAGCGCGCTGTAGCCAGCCCTCTTCTGCTCTCTGAAGAATATGGGTCCAAGCCTCTCCTTTCTCTCTCCTTCTTTCGTTTATTCTGTTTTCAAAGATCATTCTTTCACCTCCTCGGCCGCGTCATACCGAGGGACAACGCTGAACCACGATGGGGCGAGAATGACGAACCAACAACCTGTCTATATTTACGTATATCTTTGTGTATATATGTGGGTGTACATTCAGAATTACATGTGCATGTGTGTATGAAAGGACGTATATTGATCCTTGTACGAGCTTGAAAGAAAGACTATGGACATGTACTCTGTTTTTAACAAAAACAAATCATATTTTCTTTAAATATGATGTAAATGGACAGATCTACGTAAATGTATTTATCGCAGGAAACACTTGAGATGCAATGGGGGTCGAGTTTGTAAAAAGACAGATCAGGTAACCTTGTGCAGAATCGCAATGATACAAATCTATTTCCCAGCAAGCACGCACTGTAATTGATTCATAATTGTCTTTGTGTCATCGACGAGAGAGTTTGATTCGTATTTTATTGAAACAGGTTGAGTTGTCGCTAATGGAAATGTGTATGTAATTCCAACTGACGTCTGTAATTTATCATTTCGTACTGCATTCGGCCTTCAGACATCTGTGCTCCTCAAATGCAGTCCAATCTTGATCAACACCCTGGAGTTTTGTCTGTATATACAGGAGATTTATTTTTCAGAACGATGCCTACGAAGAACAGCCATTCCATATGTACACTTAAAAAAAAAATCCATTGTGCACCATTTTGCCATCTTAATTTGGGGACGCGAAAGGGACGTCCTCCGGAACTGAACTGAGCAAACAACACGAGATCGTCATATTTCTATCATGTTTTGAAAATACTCCTAATCATGTTTACTGCTCTTATATTACAACGTTTTCTTTGTGAAAATCTTTGCATGTGAATACGGGAAACAAGGACGATTTTATGGAAAGAGGGAGACTGGTCCATTCAGAGGAGGGGCACATGGATGGGAATTATAATTCCGTACATCTGTCATTCTAATAATCAACTTATTTATACAGCCGTTGTTGTGTCACCCGGAGAAACTGTGATTTGCTTTGCTTTTTTCTTTTTTTTTTCTTTTTCAAGTGGAATTATTATTATTATTAATATTATTATTGCGAAATTTCTAAAAAATATATATGTGAATTTTTTATAGCTTGGGGATCTGATTAATCTGTGTCTCTGTGAATTATTTAAAACAATACTGTACAATATCTGAGGTGTTTTCGTGTTTATTTGTAATAACATTTGCCCTTTTTTGCCCCAGATTTTTTGCCTGATGACAAGAGAGACCCTATCATAAGTGTTTTTTCATTTGACTTATTTGATGTTTAATTTCTGATTTTGTGAAGTGTTCATTTTCTACCTTGTGTTGACTTTTGTAAATACACAGAGAAGTTTTGTATATACTATACTGATATAAAGCTTCTCATTGCTGTTTAACAGACTGTCAGATCATTTTGTTAGTTTTTTGTGTGAGTGATTGTATGTGTTAAAGGTAGGGTAGGCAATTTCAGAGAGGCTAGCAATAGCAAGCTAGCTTTGAAAGCATGAGATCCCACATCTCCAAAGCCACGCCTCCTTCAAAACACAGCAGCGTCGGCATAGCGTCACAAGAGACGCTGTTAAATTATCTCATGTCTTGTAGACAGAGTCACCGGATTCTCAGACTCGGATTTATGTGTTTCTGTGTCTACACTATCAAAGTCGAAAGTAATCTGCAGCAGTCTGGTGGTAAAACTAGAGCTCTGTACGTTGTTTACGTTGATTATTATTGTAATGTTATGTGCTTTGAGACATGAGGTAATTTAACGCCGTCTCTCGTGACGCTTTGCAGACTCTGCTGTGTGTGTTCATGTGTTTTCGAGGTGCTCTGAAGGGAGGGTGAGATGCCATAATTCTTCTAAATCTATAAAAAAAAGGGAAGTCCACACCACAGTTAAGGACAATATACATTTTTTTTTTCAGATGATGAACGACAAAAACATTGACAGCCAACCCATAATCCATCCTGCTTTAAAGAGCTCGAGCATTTGAAGTGGCGACATACTGTAACTACAGCACATGATTACAATAAACAGATATTTATATGAGGTGTGGAAGCAAATAGTTATCGTAATAGTTATCGATTCCAACGATATCGTTCGTTTGTGTTGTTATCTATGCGCTGGCAATGTGTTGTGTTGGCGCTATTCTCATAGAATAAAAACGATTTTTAAAACATAGTTCATATTTTTGTTCATTTACATTTACAGAACTATCACAGGCTCAGCTCCCTCCTACTTTCACTCACTCCTACGAGTCTACATCCCTACCAGACACCTACGATCGGTCAACGAGCGACGTCTCGTGGTTCCATCACAGAAAGCCACAAAATCACTTTCCAGAACATTCTCATTTACAGTTCCATGCTGGTGGAACGCTCTCCCCACCCTCATCCGGAATGCAGAATCCCTGACAACATTCAAAAAACAGCTGAAAACCAATCTCTTCCGTGAGCACTTAACCTTATAAAAAATAAAAAAATAAAAAAATCCTTTCCCTTTGAAACATCACTTATCAGGCTTATGCTACTCTGAATAATACCAGAACTTCGTATTTTGAGCACTTCCTGCGTTGTTGTTGCTTTTGCCTCTTTATGATGACTCGCTGAACTTAGTCCTAATTTGTAAGTCGCTTTGGATAAGGGCGTCTGCTAAATGACTAAATGTAAAATGTAAATGTAAATGTACATTTATTCGATTACGATTATTAAACCTTTATAGTTATCGTGTGAACTGGCCTTTTCAGAATGATTTTTCCAGCTGATGAATCATATAATCCCTAACAGCCAATCAGAACCAACCATAATAGACTTTGATTATTTAAAGCTCCACGCTAAAACGGTCTACACTGGACTTGACAAACAACCGTTGCAAATCAGAAATATAATGGTTTACTATGGGGGATTTGTCATGTGATAACCCATTATATTTCTGAGGTACTCCAATTTGCAATGGTCGCTTTGACATGTCCAGTGTAGACAGCTTCAAGATGTTGCGAGCGACACTAATAAAGTTTGTTCTTATATAGTTTGTTCGTTCGTGTCGTTATAGTTGTCTTGATGGTGTGAATGGGCCATAACTCTAAATAGCAGAGTCCACATCACTTTCAGAGCGATTTGAGTAAATTCATTTGACTTTTGAGTAAAAAAACACTGACAGAAGATTAAAAAAATCCAAATAACAGACCAGCGTTGCAACTTTTGACGACATTACTGACGTTTAGAATAAACTGAACATTATTATGTGTCGTGTACACACTAATATAATTATTGTTATAGTTTTTGTTCTTGGTGTCTGTCTTGCTGTTTTGGTGCAACACAGCTCCTCAATTCTGCCATATTACATCAGTCCACACTTTATGGCTCTCACATGTTAATAATACACACACATGGTGATTACATCACAATCCATGTGTCATAAAATGAACTGCAGCACAGGTGGTTTGTGTGCAGAGACATGGTGTCCTGCAGCTTGTAGTAGCTCAGGTATTCAGCTCGATCACATCACATGATCCCACGGAACATCCAAGTTGGCCAGAGTAGAGGTCACCTGACATCGGCCCTGATAAGAGCCCAGGAACAGACTGACCTCCCGTCGTTTCAACGCTCCACGTCTCTGAGCAAGGCTTCATGGATCAGAACTGGTCAAGAAGAGTGTTAGACACGGACGGATCCCATGAGAAAGAACGGAGGAATGGGTCCGGCCCGGTAGAGGTGCAAATGTGCCAGTCCATCCTGCCCTGCCATGCCAACCACCAGGGAGAGCTGGGTGCAGGACAGCTGCTGAAGTGGATGGACACCATCGCCTGTCTGGCCGGTGAGTGGGGCTGTGGGAGATTACCAACCATGCAGAAGGTTGCTTGTTTGATTCCCTTTACACATTTATTGAATGGTTATGCTCTTATTTATCGTCACTTTTCATCTAAACATTTGTGAGATTTATTCAGAATTAACAACTTCTTTTCAGTTAAATTATCTAATGTTTTGTATTTTGAATAATAGTGATCTGTATGTATATTTTATTAATTCTTTTCGATTTGTATACAAATATTATTTTTATTTTGAAGTAAAAAGTGAGACCATGCCCCTGTCAGAACTGGGACAGAAGACCTCTAATGGCATGTTGTTGATGGTGTTTTAATTCATTTGATCATTTTTATAATTCAGTTTATATTTAATATTTCAAGCATCTTCATGTAGACCAACTGAATAGAATCATTCAGTCTGGATGTATATTGTGTTGCTATTATGACATTAGTTAAATATAAATTAAAAATATCAACCTTCCTACAATTATATAGTAAAATTCTGTAAGATTTAGATTTTTTTTTTTTTTTGAGTATTATTATTATTTAATCATTTTAAATAATTAAAATATGGCTTGTTATTCTAAATAAATGTTATTAAATAATTAATATATTATAAATAAATAATTTAAATGTATTATATAATTAAAATATTTTATATAATTATTAAATTATTCTAAATCTATTAAATATAAAATATGATTTATTATCATTATTCAATTATTCTACATTGTGAAATATTAAAATAAATTCACATGAATCTTTAAAGTATTGCACACAAAAATCAACAACGACAAGCTCTCGACTGCCAATGCAGTAAAATGTCCTATTTTTCAAAACAACCTTGTGTGTTATCGAGCCATCAGAGAGTAGGTTGAGATAAGTGGTCAACTTTGGACTATATGAACAAAGAAGGTAACTAACATCCATACACCTTTCACCCTCAAATCTCGCATGAATCCAGTTGTGTCGGCCACTTGAGGAAGACACACATTAATGATTTAACACGTGTCCTCTTCATCTCCTTCCTGTTTTCTGCTCCAGTTAGACACATGAAATATAAATACGGTGCCAAGCAAAGTTGAACAATGTAAGAACAACGTGTGTACCCATCTTTGAGGGTTCATATATAGTGGTCCGTGTAATAAATCTTCTTTCTTCATGTCTACTTTGAAGCTGAAAGACATGCAGGAATGGCGTGTGTCACGGCTTCCATGGATGATATTCAGTTTGAAGAGACCGTAAGGTAGTGTCCCTTGTTATCACGTATACTTATCCTTGTTGGTCCTGAAACAACATCAATCAGATTTTATAGATAGTATTAAGGCCTGTTCACATCAAGAACGATAACTATAATCATAACTATAACTATATTAGCATGCACACCTGCAGACGATATCGTGCTCTGCTGTTTGTCGACTGCCGCTTTAAATGCTCGAGCTCTTTTAAAGCAGCAGGATGGATTCTGATTGGCTGTCAAAGTTTTAATCGTTCATCATCTGGAAAAATTATATTTGTGGTGTGAACTTTTTTGTATTTTGAACGATTTTTATAACTACATCTTTATCGTTATCATCATAGTTATGTGAACTGGCCTTTAAGGTCACATAGGACAAGGTTTAGTGTTAGTGAATTATCTCATGTTATGTGGTATATTAATCTCTTATCATATCATATCATATCATATCATAATCATATCTCTCTGTATTTCAGGGTTGGGCAGGTTATCAATATAAAAGCCAAAGTTAACAGGGCTTTCAACACGAGTATGGAGGTAAAACAAGACGAAAAGCATTTACACAGTATTAAATATTAACGGAATAACTATAAAGTCTGATCAGGCCAGTGTTTTATCAGGTGGGCATCTATGTGACAGTTCAGGACGTGCTCAGCGGGGTGACAAAGAGGGTTTGTGTGGCCTTCTCCACATTCGTCGCCAAACCGACAGGAACACACAAGGTGAGGGAACGGCTCTGCAAAGAATACACCCTAGAATTTAGGGGAAATTTCCCTGTTAAGCCCACTCAAATCTAAGTATTCCACTACCGATCTAAAGTTTTGGGTCAGTAAGATTTGTTTTTAAAGAAAATAATACTTTTACTCAGCAAGGACACATTAAATTGATCAAAAGTGAGAGTTAAGACAATAATATTACAAATCAGCATATTAGAATGATTTCTGAAGGATCATGTGACACTGAAGACTGTCATGATGCTGAAAATTCAGCTTTGCATCATAGGAATAAATTACTTATAAACAAATAAATTATGAACTACCTTTTGTACGCCTTTAAGCTCACTATGTGTGTTTTATTGTAAATGCTTCACATTTAAATACTTAATTAACTAAATAAAAAAACGAATGATCAAACGTAGGACAAATATGAATTACAGTTGTAAAATTTGACATTTTTAGCATCAGTATGGATTACAGTCAGAGAAATAAATACTTATGGCTTAAGAAGATTCTTAAATATTTTCATTTAATATGAATATTGACAGTTTTTGTATATTTTTGATGTGCAACAGCAGCTGCAGACACTCATTTTAGTACATACAATCTTGCTTTAAAATACCAAGCAAAACTCTTAACGTTGCATTTGATCTATTATTTTTTTATTTGAGATTTCTTATCAAACCCCAGCCAGAGAGCATGATCTCAAACAACTCAAGACCTGAACATTTGATTGGCTCCAAAACGAAAGTCATATTACATGTGTGGGGAAACACATTTTCTCTTATGCTTTGACTTTTTGATATATTTAAAAACAAATTACTCCTAAATATTCTTTCATGGTTTTTCAGGTGTCTCTGAGACCCTTGGACGTTCAGGGCTCCGTAGAGGGAATGCTGGAACATTCACTGGCTTCAGAGAGGCGACGGCTCCGTCTCTACAACGAAGAGTCCTTCAAAAACCTCATCAAGGACTATTACAACCTTCAAGACAAGGGTTAGTGCTTTACTTAAGCTTTGCCATTAAGTTAGTACACTTGAGTCTATTTATGAGGTTCTGAGATGGTGCAGTAGTGAAGGGTCATGGCTGGTAATGTTGCTGAATCCAGTGATCTACTGCAGACTGCAGGCAAAAGTGATCAACTGTGTATCTGACTGTCCACGCTGTTTGAACTAAACCACTCAATTCATATGGATTAGTTTTATGATCTCTTTATGAACTTTTTGAAGCGTCAAAGTGGTAGTTGCGTCGCTGTCAATGGAGGGACAGAAAGCTCTCAGATTCCATTATAAAGATCTTCATTTGTGTTCCGAAGATGAACGAAAGTCTTACCGGTTTGGATCAATATGAGGAAGAGTAATTAAAGACAGAGTTTTAATTTTTTGGGCGAACTATCCCTTTAAGCCTTGTCTGTGAACCCTGACTATGGCTTGCAGTGTGAATGTAGCCTATGAGCTATTATGTCACAGTCACACCCTTAGCTTACTTCATGGGATTGAACTACTAATAACTTCACTGTGTCACGGAAACAAAACTTCATAGGTTGTGTGGTAATAAATTCTGAAAGAACAACCGGTGGAAAGAATCCCTTGAAAGAGTCAGCCAGAGGACAGATATGAGACTCCGCTAGATCCACAACAACTTGGCAATGGGATCAAAAGTTCCAGTCATGAGTCAATGTGCACATCAATCCAGAAAGTTGCAGCTGATAAACTGCATGCTAAACAGCATTTGTTGGCGTTTCAGGACTGTATAGCAGGAAACCCATCGCGCCCTTGGTGTCGACCGAGCACACGCGGGTCGAGAGCATCGAGCTGGTCCTGCCGCCACACGCTAATCACCATGGAAACACGTTTGGAGGACAGATCATGGCCTGGATGGAGAATGTGGCCACAGTATCAGCCAGGTATACATGCACGTTCATGCTGGATGTTATCATAGTGCAACAGTGACAGGTATTGGTTCCGGAAGGATTTTTCACATCGATTTTTGTATTAATTATTCTAAGCCATGAACCAAACCAATCAGCTCCGAGATGGATAATATTAAGAAACAAAGTATTTGAACATTTTCAAAATGACAAATTATGCATGATGCATCATGGATGACATCATCAAATCATAGCCAACAGAAAAATATAAATATAAAATGAAAATAATTAAGTTAAAAATAAATAGCAACACCATAGAAACCACCCAGAAGACCCAATATTAGAATGATTTCTGAAGGATCATGTGACACCGGAGTAATGATGCTGAAAATTCAGCTTTGCATCACAGGAATAAATTACATTTTACAATATATTCAAATACAAAACAGTTATTTTAAATTGTAATAATATTTCACAATATTACTGTTTTCACTGTATTTTTGATCAAATAAATGCAGCCTAGGTGAGCATAAGAGACTTTATCATTTAAAAAGAAAAAATCTTAATTATTATAACTTCCAACCATATTTGAGTGTATACAAATATTGAAGTAGTTTGAGAGTGTAAGACTGACTCTCTGACATTCATGGGAGTGGGCGGACTTTACATTGCTGGATTGCCCCTCGGGATTATTATGGGTAGTGTAGTTATTTACTAAGACTAATGTACCGGTATGTGTTTTTCATCGTATACATGTGTTTTTTGTTGTTCTAGTCGTTTGTGTGGCTCCTATCCCTCTCTTGGAGCTGTGGACATGTTCCGCTTCCGAGGTCCGTCCAGTGTCGGCGACAGACTGGTGTTCAAAGCCATGGTCAATAATGCCTTTCAGACCAGGTACAGTAGCTTCATAAACCTCACCTGACTGTTATAGAAGTGCCATCCTGAACAAAATGACCTTTTCATGCATTAAACTGTTAAAGGAATAGTTCACCCAAAATAAAAATTCTGTCATCATTTACTCATCGTCATATTGTTCCAAACCTGTATGAGTTTCTTTCTTCTGTTGAACACAAAAGAAGATATTTTGAAGAATGTTGGCAATCAAACAGTTGACGGTAGCCATTGACTTCCATAGTAGGAAAAAAGCACTATGGAAGTCAATGGCTACCTTCAACTGTTTGATTGCCAACATTCTTCAAAATATCTTCTTTTGTGTTCAACAGAAGAAAGAAACTCATACGGGTTTGGAACAACTTGAGGGTGAGTAAATGAAGACACAATTTTCATTTCTGGGTGAACTATCCCTTTAAAGACAACATGCATTTGCAATATGACATATTTGGTTGTCGCCACACCACACCACACCACACCACATCTCTGCACACTTCTCACAATAATAGGGTCCATTTTGACTTGATTAAAAACATATAATAAACGTAGGTATATTTTAAATTCATTGTTCTCCTGTTCTGCGATCAGTGTGGAGGTGGGTGTTCGGGTGGAGGCGTATAACTGTGAGGAGTGGAATGAAGGGACACCAAGACACATCAACAGCGCCTCCATGATTTATTACATCCCAGGACGTGATGGTGAGCAACAGACCTTTCCTGATGTCACCTACACAACTCTTGTGAGTTATCTACACATTCAACAACACGATAGCTCACTTAATATTAATATACAAGTTTATATAAAATAGCTCTAACGATCACTAAAGGCACATAAATCATTAAATGATTTTTTTTCAGGATGGACAAAGACGATTTCTTGGTGCTATTGTCAGGAAGAGAATTCGCATGGCAAGGTATACTTTTGTACAGAATTTTTTTTCTTTTCTTTGAAACATACCAAATTGTTTAGGAAATTTCCAATTTTATTTTCCCCAGAAAACACATTCTGTACTCAAGAGACGAGGGAACAATTTCTGTGCCTTGGGACAGAAGTAATCAGGTAGGTTACTAACTAATTAAATAAATAATCAGTTTAAAATAGTCATTGGATACATACGGAATAAAACATAATAAAATAATACTGCTTATTTAAAAATATATAATTTTGATCAAATTATGTTGCGGTTTTGTAAATGAAATGACATTGCAGTGATACATTTTTAAAACACTTGTGTACCACAAGCTGATTTCAGCGGTCAGTTTTGTGTAAAAATCTCACTATGGAAGTCTGATCCAATAAAGAAAAATAAAGAAAAAGACTAAAAATCATGTATTTCCATCAAGAGGTGCATACATTTTTGGTCAAGATCAAGAGTCAGAGTCAATGCAAGAGTCAGCACTGTGTAAAGTCTCCTCCAGCACATCCCAAACACTTTCAATGAATTTAAAGGTGCTCTAAGTGATGCCGGGAGTGTTGACATTCGAATTGTTGTCAAACAAAACGGAGGCTAGCTAGACCCTCCCTCCTCCTCGTCCCGTCTCCTCCCTCCTCCCCTCCCTTCCGGCATAAAGGAAAGTCAAAGTAGTCACTAAAAACAAAGTTAAGTTTTACTGATACTTCATTCAATGTGTAATGTCACCAAGTTAGATAAATGCTTTTATATATTGCAGAACAGAATGCAGAAAAAGAGAAACATTGTCTTAAAATCGTTTCGCCACCTGAGGTTATAACTATAACGTTAGCTCCCATACAAGGACGCAATAATAGCAAGATAACGTTAGCTTCGCGTTTCCCAGTGAGCATAAACAACGGCGGCGTCGTAAACAAATTTAGTCAAAGTTGTCGATAGCCTATAAATGAACATTCAAATCCATAACAAACAGTGGGTGAAAACAATCATTCACACAAATTGTCGCCCTACTGTGAATTTGCTTGACCATTTACAATAGAGATTGATCGCTAGCTGAAACATATATGTTGTATTCACCAAAGCTAACGCTGACTGCATAGTTCTAGCTAATTACATCCTTGTGTTGGTTTGGCGAACATGAACGTCAATTTAGAAAGAAAAATGGATTTACCTGTTCTGCAAAAACAGAGCAACTGAATGTCGGATTGGAAGCTCTTCTGCCGGCGGAGTTCTCGCCACCTTTCGAGGGTTTTTCCGATGTAAATTCGGGACTTTGCGCGTTCCTTATCCTTGTCCCTTATCCTTGTTATTGCTCTTCTTTGCAATTTGTTCATCGGAACGTCGTCTCTTTATTCGTGTGTCGGCCATAATTCAAACTTCCCTCTTCTTCATGCTTCTCTCTCCTCCACACACCCCCTTCATGTGCACGCGCACTAACCCCCAAACCACACCCCTCAAATACTTCTTGTCGGTGATTGGCTGGAGCACTGTTTGTTATGTTTCGTGGTGCGGGTGAGCCCAGTTTGTTTTTGTTGCCGTTTGTGGAGCCTGTGGTGTCTAGAGAGACCGCGTTTTTTACAGTGTGTTCAGGGGACAGGCAGCTAGCGGATAGTGAGGAGATGTTTGCTGTATGTGACAAAAAATGTTTTGGCCTAAAAAACGCGTGACATCACTCAGAGCACCTTTAAGCTCTGGACTCTTGTGCAAATTCATGTGTGAAAATGATTCTTCATGATCCTCACAACCATTCTTTCACAATCTGAGCCTGATGAATCTTGACATTGTCATCCTGGAATATGGCCATGATGTGTCTCATACATGGTTGTTTAAGAAATGAAAAGCTACCATCAACGAGGGTTAGAAGAACTTCTGCCAAACATATGGGACATTCTACCAGAAACGTACATTATCTGTCCTTGAATTGTTACAGTGAATAAAAAAGTATTTCATCCAAAAATGTCTAAAACTGGCTCATAGTTGATTTCTGTGAGTTGTTCTGTAAAGGAATATGTCATTCATTAGGTTCTCAGATATTTTTTTCTTTATTAAAAACACTTTTGAAAATTACAAATCCTGTCCATGCCCTTGTCCTCAGCCAAATTGGAGCTACAGCTTTCATAGTTTTGTTATGCTACAAACTGTTATTTAAAAAAAAAAAACTCATCAATAACAAGTTTAAGCTGTTATCATTCACATCAACTGATCAAAAACATAAAATTATATATAAATTCTACAAATAAATTCTATTTTACAACTGTCCCCATGTTTTGGTCAGTCCTGTCACGTTTACATAAAACTCTACATAAAATGTGTGAAATACACCTTTAAGGGTATCACTCAGAGGAAGTGACATCATTTGACCCAGGTGAAGCTTACATTGATTAAGGCTGAATTGTTTCATTGAATTGTATGATTTTAAGCTTGTTTTTGTATGTTTTTTTTAGGAAGACGAGCTAAAGGGTCAGGCCCTGTCACGGTTAAACATTCCAGAAAATAATGAAAATGTTTTAAATCCAAAACATGTCTAAAAAGGTTATTGAAATTCCTTGCTTGCATGTTAACAGTTTTTATGCTAGCATGCTAGCAGGCTGAGTAATGGCAGTTTACAATGGCCAACCGTCAGGCCCTGTCACATCAGGCCCTGTCACATTCCTGTGTGACACGGCCTTACAAATTAATGTTATTGTTCTTTTTTATTACATTTATTGCATATGTTATGTATTTAACGCATGCAATAGTAAAATGAAGGCCAAGGTGCTTGATTTTTATACAACTGTGGCCATGGAAGTGATTTAAACACCTAAATTCAATTATTTGGAGGGCTGTCCCAATACTTTTGGCAATATTATGTATGTCCTTGGCTGAATTTTACCATAGTCTAATATTACTTTAACATTAAAATTATAATAATAATTTAAAAAAGAAATGCCAATCAAAACTTAAATAAAGAACACAAAACATAACTTTTTCTGCATCATCAAAATCCATAAAGTCAGTCCTGTCACAGTACCGTCAGTCCTGTCACGCCATGGTCAGTCCTGTCACACAGGAAATTATGATAAAAGTGTACTATTTGAGGAAATATTAATTAATTAATCTCTTTAACTGTGTAGATGAAGGTGGGGGTATATATCCACTACTATGTTTTTATAAAAATCTCCTATGTAAAGGTAGTTATTTTACAACTATATGAGTGCCTGCGGGTATTCTGTGATTTTGTGTACTACAGTTGACCGAAAAGTTACTTATATTTCTTAAAGGAATTATAAAACTATGTTAGATACAATCAGGGACATGTGATCAATAAGAAAATGCTATCTGTATCAAAGAAATTCATTAGGAAACCATTCTAACATATACAAATTTGTCTGTGACAGGGCCTGACATTTTAGGGGTGAAATGCGTATAAAAATGTATTTTATTTAATCATAAAAACATGCTGAGATGGGATGATATGTGTTTCTCATAGTTTAACATGTCCTCCATATGTCTCAACGTTCAGATTTAAGAAAAATATATTTTTTTCCCCAAGATTTTTTAAAGTGGAAATGTACGTTTCTGGTAGAATGTCCCATATAACATGCTAGAAACATAACATAACACTGCAATAATCATCCAATCATAGACTCTTAAGCATTTGCCTAAAATTAAAATCCAAACAGCGACTTTTTGGCTGGGTGGTTTATATAGAACATACTTTTTTAGTGGTCCCAAAGTAATCACTTATTCAAAAGAGGCACCTACTCAGAAAGTATGTGCTTTCAGATGCAGCCAATGGGTTCTAGTTCTTCACATTGGATGTATGAAGTAAAAAAGCTCCTTTAACACAGTTTATTTACTGCAAACCTTCTGTAACATGGCGTAACATCTCTGCCCTCTGCAGGTGTATTTGGGGTATAACAACGTGGCAGCTCTCACAGTCTTAGCTGGTAAACGGGGATGGGAGGCCAGTAACATCAACGATAAGGTCATCATCACGTTTCTTTTAAGTGCTATATAAATGTAACAAATTATTATTATCATGTGATTACATTATTATGTATTATGCACCTAAATATGCCTAGTAAGTATCTACAGTGCTTTAATAAGTGTGTTTTTGCAGGTAGGGGTTTACGTGCATGAGGAAGCAGAGATGTTGTGTTTAAGAGTTGAGATGGAAGTCAAAACGGCGGCTTTTCACGCGTTCTCGCTGCTCGCCGACCTGCGCTTACGGCCACAGTGGGACAACAACTATCTGTAGGCGATCTGCATCCCTCTATCTGTGTTTAAAGTTTTGCAATCGCATGTAAAATTGTGTTTCTCATCATCTACATACTTCCGTGTTTCCTCCAGGAGCTGTGAAGAGGTGGAGAAAGCAGATGAGGAGGAAACCATCTATCACATTAAATGCGCCACAGTTAACGGAGGCAAAAGTCGGGATTTCGTGTTCCTGTTGTCTAAAAGGCAACCCTGCAAAAATGGGTATGATTCCACTGTTAACATGATTCATTTTTGGATGAACACATCTTTAATGTGAGGCTCAAAATGTATTTTTGTTCTCACAGAGACCCATACGTCATAGCGCTCCGGTCCGTAACCGTGGCAACAGTTCCATCTGAGGAGAACTCCATTCGGAGCGAAGCTAAATGTGCAGGATTCCTCATTCACGAAATGGGCTTTTTAACCTGCAAGGTACCAACTATAACGTCTGAAACTCAATAAAAACAATAAAACACTTTTCTGCTGAATCTGAACATTTCTGGCTGCTCTTCTAGGTGTCGTACTATAACCAGGTGACCTCTGGAGTGCTGCCCTATGTGGAGGGAAACCTAGCGGGCTGGTCCAAATCTATGGAGGAGACGGCAATGTCCTGCATTTCCTTTCTGGAGAGAGATGTGCTTAACACAGAGTTCTGATGCGCAACACTGTGGTTCTAGGACAATCTTTTTATTTTAATTTATTTTATTTAAGGTTACGATAACGACTGCCATGTTTAAAGGGATAGTTCACACAAAAAATGTAATTCTGTCATTAATTACTCGCCCTCATGTCGTTCTAAACCCGTAAGACTTTCGTTCATCTTCAGAACACAAATGATGATATTTTTGATGAAATCTGAGAGCTTTCTCTCCTTCCGTTGACAGCTACGCAACTACCACTTTGACGCTTCAAAAAGTTCATAAAGAGGTTGTAAAACTAATCCATGCGAATTTAGTGGTTTAGTCAAAATATTCTGACGAGGCTCAATCGCTTTATATGACGAATAGATTTAATTTAGGCTTTTATTCATATAAAATGAATATGAATGGCTGTCAATGGAGGGTCATTTTTGTGTTAATTAACCCTTTAAGCAATTTTAAAGGTATAGCGGAGGATCTTTCCAAATTTTAGATAAGACCCGCCCTCTCCACTTTTTGAAAAGTTTGATTGATTCACCAGAATGATTGACAATTAGGAGGACCAATAGTTTAGACTACCCACCAGGAAGTAAAACATCCTCCGCTATACCTTTAAGAGATCAATTACAGCATTGTATATTGTTTTGAAGGCCCATTCCCACCAAGAAAAATTACTATAAAGAACACTTTAAAGATAACTATATTACTGTCCGCACCAACAGACAATAATGTTCTTTTTATCCTAAGTGTGTGATGCAGTTTTGCCGATTTAAAAGCTCATACTTTAATGTCTGGCTTAGCTGTCAATGTTCTTATTCATCAGCTGGGAAAATATCGTTCTGAAAGTGACTGCAATAATATAGTTCCTCTGTGTTATCGTTATAGCTGTGGTGTGGTTTTGTGAGAAAACGCAAAGTTTATTGGGGGAATGCATATTTATACAGTTGTTCCTATAAATAGAATATACCATCACAGAAAACACACTTAATATCCCACTTTTATAGAGTATATTTGTACAAAAGTGTCTTGTAAATAAATGCTGCTTTTCATATTCAAATTCTCTCAATCTTTGAGGCTTGAGCATTAAAACACAATCCATAATTAAATCTTAAGATCAGGTACATATGTGATGTCCACAAGTCTCAGGCATCACAAGGCTCTTTTTACAGCAAGTAAATGGCCTCAAAACAGGAAGAGTCACTTTTGTGTGTAAAAACATCCATGGCAAACAGTTACTGGTGAAGACATTAGCGGTTAAATGGTCCATTTCTAGGTTTCCCCCAACAGCTGTTGATCAGAACACCACCACCTTGTCTTTTTTGGGTTGTGCTTTCTTCACAGGCACATGTACGTCCTCGTGGTCAGCGCTGATTCTATTGGACAGCCGGCCAAGAGTGATAGAATTAGCTGCAAAAAAGAAGTTTGAGCTTAATGTATCGGTTTTCAGTTTGACTTAAACAATAGAAATATTCCAGTGGACTCACTTGAGCTCTGGTGTTCAGGACAATCTTTCTGAAAGTGTTCCACTGAGCCACAAACCCGACAGCAACCGCCTACAGGAACAAAACACCATATACATACATGTTTAAAGATGATTCAGAGATATTATCATATTCATAAATATTTAATGCTTAACCCTCTAAGTCCTGACATATGAAATAAGTCAGAAAGAAAGAAAAAATCTAATCTTCTGAAATGGAACAGTTTATTGAAGCTTTAGTCATAATATTAAAAGTTTGTATGTGTTTTTGTTTGTTTGTTGAGTTTCAAATTTGATACATCAGATTTTATGGCTCATATTTGATATAGGAGGATTTGCAGCTCAAACTCAAGGAGGAAATAAACACTTCAGTGTTATTCCAAGGCCCAAACTGAGCAAAAATATGCAATTTGGTGCAGATTTTGTTATTTTTATGGCCAAAAAGTAAGATGCTTGTAATGTTAATCAATGAGAGTTTTATAGTAGGATAAATACTTGTACACATATATATCAGTTTTCACTCTATATATCCCTATAATATGTCTTAGTAAGATGATATTTAAATGCTTAGTTTTATTATCAAAGCTCTGTAGTTTTATTGTGGGGAAAAACATATAATGCAATGCAATGATGATTGACAGATGAACAAATAAACGTTAATCAAAAGCCTGACATTTGATACTCACATTTTAACATGATATTTAAATAATAATAATTAAAGCTGCAAGCAGCGATGAAAAGGGACCTCGCACCCGTGCCACCACCACCCGGCGCCGGCGCCTTTAGGAAAACATAGCACGGTGGGCAGTATGTAAATATAGAAGGACTATGTTAAAGTAATTTGTATTTGCCACACTTCCTGCTACCAGCAGGTGGCGCTATTAATATAACCGAATATGAGCATGGTCATGTGTTCAGGACAGGGCTCTTATCAAACATGTGAAGTTTGGGGCAGATCGGACATCATACTGCAGGCTGTTTGTGGTTGCCTAGCAACATCGGAACTGCAATCAATATTGACAGAGAACTTATCTGATGATGCATATTTCACCCAGAGGCTGAAATTGGGTTTGCACATCTACATGTCAGGCCGCCGAGGGCACATCCTTCGACGAAAACTCAAGATCTTCGCAATTTAACGTCACAAAGGCCTTAAGAATACACTCACCAATTTTAAAGATGATCAGATCAAAACTGTAGGAGGAGTTCGTTAAAGTACAACGTCTGGAAATGGCAAAAACTGTACAAAATCTGAGAAGTTGTTCAAAATAGCTGACTTCCTGTTATGTTTAGGGCTACGCTCCAAGATACTTTTTTTGTAGGTATTGGGTCATTACATACATGTACCAATTTTCATACCTGTACGTGAAATGTAGAGCCGGGGCAAAATGTAGGGGCAATAATTGAGCCATTTTGCCCCACACAATTCTGAAACCTGTATCACACATACATTTTCACCACTTCTGAAGCGTGTGCAAAGTTGCATGAGTTTTCGAGCATGTTTAGGCTCTCAAAAAAGCGATTCACTTTGGAGAAGATGAGCAAAAACAATAGGGTCCTCTCACCATCGGTGCACCAAGTTGCTTCAGCCCAAGTGTTCATCTTGAAATGTTACTTAAGTATAAAAGTTATTCTTAAATTTACTTTATATACAAATCAGTAAAAAAAAAAAAAAAAAAAGTGGACTTTTTTTTTTTTTTTACAATTATACTTAAAGCCACACTATGTAGAAATTGTGTTTTTGTCAAACAGCGACCCCTAGAGTCGCTGTGGAATACTTGCACTGTCGTAAATTATATTATAAAAATTTTACATGATTGCAGCTAAATCACAAGTAAATAGTCTATAGTCTAGACCTACTGTATAATTTAATTTGTGTTGTTTTTATTGGAATGTAAACATTACAAAATGCCAGATAACATCAATTAAGTTAAATGTAGCCTACGTCGCATTATTTCATAACATTGGCCGTTATGATGTCATTAGACATTATTATTGCAATTTATCATAATAGTTAGCAAATTGTGCTCGTTTACACTATTTACAACCTCTACGTTAGGCTTATTTATGATAATTATGTGAGATATTGAAAGCTGTTCTCATGATAATCGCAGGAATCAACGTCAACAACGTCGTCACGAAAGCAACAGATATGAGCTGCATTTTATAGATCATCAACTAAAATTTCAAAATCAAAGACCGCAATAAGAGAGAGCAGTAACAGCCCTGGTAAGATCATTTCGTTTCTTTACTTTTAATGATGAAGATTGTGTGTTAAGCGTCTGCGACTTACTTTCACTTTGATTTGCGATAGTTTGCACGTTGGCTTGATGCAGTTGCTCATCTGCGGTGATGCGTGTTCCAGCGCTTCGTCATATCTGGATATAACAAAATAGCCTATACAACGCTCTCACACGTTTTTTTTTATTTATTTTTTTAGCATTTTTGGGAGGAGTACAATTTACATATGTGGTTTAAAAAACCATATGCATTTACACTTGTCCAGTTTCGTCTGGAATGCGTCTCAGATCTCCTCCTGAAGTGGTTTGAGGGATCGGATTCAAATCCGTCTCAAATGCGTTTCGGAGGGCATTTAAACCTGGACTTTTCACGATCGGATAGCTATCCGATCTGAGAAAACGCATAAAGTGGCCAGGTGTAAACAACCCCCATGACAAAAACATACGCACGAAAGCCGAAAACAAACTCTGGTTGGCCTCTCACGTCCAAATTTGACGAAATGGTGGGGGAAGTGACGTATGCCGTAAAGCAGTCGAATTTTGTAGTTCTTTTTGTGCTCTGGTTACTACCCGAACCCCGAAGTTACATAGTGCCAGTAAAAGCGATACAGACCCTGTCAGGCTATGGCAGACGTGTCATTCAACCTATTGTAAGTCGATGTACCATCACAAGGATCTTGGAAATATATTATGAAGGTTGAAAAGTTACATAGTGTCGCTTTAAAGGCATTTTACTTGCTAAAAATGTTTTTTTAACTATCAATCAGAAGACAGAAGATTGTGTACAACAGTTTCAGTAAACCTCTAAATATGCTAATCAAAAATGATACATTAGGCTTTATAGGGTTAAACGGGTAAATCACTGACCTGCAGCATACAGTCCTTTTGGGTTGTCAGGACAGGCTTTGGACAGATGACCAGTCTGACCACAGATAAAACATTTGGCGTATGGGTAATTACCTAGAAAACAGCAACATTCATATGATAAATCATAGCAGGTTTGATATTTTCATACATTTTAAGTGCGTGACATCTCATTCAACTCGTACCCATGGCAGGATCCACTTTAGCTCGACATCTCTGGATCTCATGTTCAGTGGAACCACAGCGATAACAAATACCGCGACCCATCTCTTCATCGTTATCTGCTTCCGGGCAGTCGGCGAGCCCGTGACCAGGCTTCCTGCAGTTAAAGCAAATCTACAACCAAAATGTGAGAGTATATGTATAAAAGTTTGTTTCTACCACAGAATAAAAAGGTATTTACGACATTTTACCTCGCAACTCTGCCTTTTTTCCCCCTCAAAATTCTGAGTTTACATCTTGCAAATAGAACTTTTAGAAAAAAATCCGAATTGTAATGTGTACATTCAGTATTGCAGGGGGGAAAAAACAGAAAATTGCGAGATTTAAGCTCAGAATATTTTGTTTGTTTCTGCCATGAAATGAAAAAATAAATAAAAAAAAGGTAATTGTGACTTTTTAAAAATCATAATTTTGAAGAAAAAAGTCTGAATTGTGAAATATAAACTCAGAATTGCACGAAAAAATGTCTGAATTGTATGATGTACTAAGGAGCCGATAAGCAGGACAAAACAATATCCCCACGAGTTACTAATTCGTCAGCACGTTCTACCATTTCGTTTCCTCGTACGACATCATTCATTCCCTTGTTTTACTAAATCGTGGCCACGTAATAATGAATTCTGACAACATTTTCAATTAAAAACGTATGCGTTTTGGCCGTTCATTTACACGACAACAGAGTTTTGGGGGCCTGAAAAAGCCAACTTTTAAAAAAGGGTTTCAAAGTGCACGTTTTTTGAAAGCGATAGCATTATCGTCATGTAGACTACAAAATTGTGAATATGTGAAAATGGTTGTAGAATACCTTCTACAATGGTTGTACACCTTGTAGAATAAAGGTGAATTGCACTTATTCACTCAAAGATTCAATTATTGTGCAGAAAAAAAAAACATTCTTACACTGTTACACACCTGGGGTCATTAGCGACCCTATACAATGAATGGTAAAACAGGCATTAATTTATTTTCTTGTTATGTTGTTTATAATGAATTGATTGAGGAATACTAAGAAGGATGTACAACTTTAAAAAACTAATGAGGTCACTAAAGACCCAAGGTATGCATTTAGGGGTTAAATCAAAACGTGGGACGATTTACTAAAACGAGAGAGCAAATTCATAATTCGTGGACACGAGATATGAATGTATATATAGTCAACGTCTTGTGCAGGGCTCCGTAGATATTATTATTGTTTTTTAATTCCTTTGGGGAAGCTTCCATACATGAGTCTTTATATGAAATAATCACATATCTACAGTCATGTTACATGCATTTAAATCCTCACCATATTATTCTTTTTAACGTTTTGCCTCTTTATCCGTCTGTGCTCTCGTCGTCCGTCTTTCTTCAGCGCTGTCGCTACGTCTTCTCTCAGGTCCCGGTCTGCCGGAGTCTTTCTCTGCAGGTCCTGACCGGTCTGCTTTAAATACTCCATAAACCCATTCACGTCATCAATGTCATGCTCTACGTTCTTCCTTCTCGGGTTGGGTTTCGTTACGCCTGCTCCTCGCTGGATGTGTCGACCACCGCCGCTAGTTCCTGATTCTCCAGCATTCCTATTCGCTTTCAGCTGCTTCCATGGTGTGGCATCGGCTGCTTTGTGTTTATGGACGTTGTTTGCTCTGGCCCACCTCGTCATTTTGAGTTCTGTTAGGATGAGAGAATATGTTCATGATCAGACATTAAAACCCTCATGTTGTGTTCGGGACATTTTGACCCTGAGATTTTCCTTTTTTCCCAAAAATGCTAGTTAATGTTATTGAATTGGAATAAAACTCACCGATTTTGCTCACACAGGGTATAACAACTTCCCGAAGAATTTGACAATTTTTGTGTTTTTGGTTGTTCTCTTGTTATGCCATGTTATCGCCAAATTAAACGGATAGTTCACCCAAAAGTGAAAATTGTGTCATATTTACTCACCCTCAAGTTGTTCCAAACCTGCATGAGTTCCCATTGGCTTCCATAGTAGGAAAAATAAATACTATGGAAGTCAATGGGTGCCGTCAACTGTCTGGTTACCAACATTCTTCAAAATATCTTCTTTTGTGTTAAGCAAAAGAAAGAAATTCATACAGGTTTGTAACATCTTAAGGGCGAGTAATTTTTTAGGTGAACCCTTTAATAAACTTGAATGAACTTTTTCACTCAAAAACTGAGACCAATGTCAATCAATTTCAAAAGGAAATACAAAACCTGTGCTAATGAAAACAAGTTGGCAAAACCACACAAGACATCATATAATATTTACAATAATATATGGTACATTAGTATAAATGAATATAACCATAGTTTCTGCCAAAATACCAGTCACTAACAACATTTTTCAAAATGCACCCTGAGGTCTATAATAGAAATGCCATGGCAATATCCTTTTGTTTACCATGAAAGTGCTATGAAATTCCATTGTGATTTGTGAATAATGTAAATATTCAGTACGATGGTATACAACAAAGTCCCAGTCATAACATAAAACGAATCTATTATGATTTACAGTAACAATAACGGCAATTAAAATGGTACTTTGTCCGAAACTACTGTCACCATGGTTACATTTTACATGTCGAATTATAAGGGATGTTTCAGATGCCTCACAGAAGAGAGTGAATATCACAGGAACTTATTACTGTAAAATAACCCTGTTGTTTTACCATAGTAGAACATATTCCGGCAGCTAAAGCATTATAAAACATTCCTGCGTGGGGTAAATATATCTCTTGTAATAAATAAAATAAATTAATTGTACACGCTCACCGCACAAGAAGATTTTCAGATATCAGCTGTCAGCAGCAAAACACCGCTCACGTGTTTATTATTCCTGCGTCCCACCAATAAAAGTATCCGGAATGAAACTACAACGTGAGCGTTATTGGTTCCACCAGTCATTGTGAACGGCGCCACTTGCAGTTCATTGAATTAATTGTCAATCATGAGCCTCAGGTGGTTGAATACTTTGCAAATACAGGACGTGTTTGAAAGGACACGTTTGTCTGGTCGTTTCATACGACATTTCCCTCTATCCAAAAGTTAGTAGCTGATAAAAAATGCTGTGGTCCCTTTTACTGGTGTCATGGTTTTGTGAAGGTACGTTATTTTTCCACAAATCTTTCACGAGTTCTTAAATAATTACACATCTAGTTTACTTTCATGGTTATAGCCATGCATATACATATCATACATATCCTGTGAATACACTGAAAAGGGTCACACTGTCTGATTTCCAGTTTGATGATGGTAAAACTTTTTTTCTTTTTTTTTAATAAATATATTTAAAAATGTATATGACATAATATATATCTTATCTACAGGTAATGTCAGTGGACCGCCTCCTCTGAATAGACCAAGTGAAACAGTGCTGGGTAAGACAACTGCATGACCCATAAGAAGCTTTAGTCCTGACATGACCTGTCAATGTCTTTTACAGATTTTGAGGAAGACTACGCTGTACAGGAGGGGGATGTCTTACTACCTGTAAGCCCTAACTATACTTTCATGTTCAGAATGTTGTTCTCTATATAGCCTACAGGAGACTAGGACTAGTAGTCATTTGAGTCAAGAATCAAGTCAAGTCATCTTGATTTATATAGCGCTTTTAACAACAGATTGTTCCAAAGCGGCTTTACATTGATAATAGGAAAGTAAAGTAACAGATTGTTTTGGTTTTATAGCAGCTCTAGAATAAAGTTATTGTCCAGCTAAAGTTAGTTTTGATTGATTCTCTTCCGTCTATAGGTATGCATGTTTGAATATATGTGCGCAAGCGTGTAGTCCTTCCCTACAAACCAACCCTCAACAAACTACTTGTCTGGCCTTAATTTATAATGAAGAATTTGTATCGCTTCCGTGTAGCCACGTGTACCGGAATCATCCCGGCAATGCTTTATCTGTAGAGAGGTAAAGGGAAGGAGGCCTTCACAGGGGAGAGACTAGCTGACACTTCAGGACTGCCTTTTCATTCATCATTTTTTATATATTTTTTTTTTTTCAAATGAAATCTGAAAGCTTTCTGTCCCTCTATTGACAGCTACACATCTGACACTTCAAAAAGTTCATAAAGTGATCGTAAAACTAATCCATATGAATTGAGCCGTTTAGCTCAGATTTTCTGAAGAGACTTAATCACTTTATATGATGACCACATGGAATTTAGGCTTTTATTCATTTCAAAATTCATACTCCCACATCAGTTGTGGTAAACAAAAGCTCAAGCATGTTCGCTTGACGTGTGTGTGAAACCAATGAGGTTCATTTATGGAGCGATAAAGATCTCAGAGTAAAAACTTAACTTTAACAACAAAATGAAATCTGACTTTTGAACCTGGCTCTTGTTCTGAAAATGCATGTAAATTTAGTGCTTGGTGCTTATCCAACATTTCAGAAAACTTGCAATGCAAAAACAATTGTCTTAATGTACTGTGATTAATCAACAGGGGAAGTTTGCTGATATCTATTAGTCATATATCTGTTGCGTCTTGCCTTACGTTTATGTAAAACAGCCCTGTCCTGAGAACACAATTCAGACTCTCTTTTCTTTAGCGTGACCGGAACGCAGTGAAGCAACTGTGGGAGGAGGTGAATGGATACATGTCAGTGCCTTTTGAAATTGTTCCTGCTCTTGGTGAGTCTTCTTGACCCGACATACCAGAGATTTTGATATTGCTTGATGCTGAAAAAGCCTTTGACCGGGTGGAGTGGGACTACTGTACCTCTTCTGCACTCTCGGAAGATTTGGATTTGGCCCTAATTTTATATCGTGGGTTAAAACCCTCTATCCCCCCCAATGGCAGTGGTTCATACCAACAATATTCGATCTGCCCTATTTCCACGTAATTCCATTTCTGTTTATCAAATGTTTGTGAAATTTGTTCTGGTTATGTCTGTTGAATCTTGTGTTCTTATAAAAATGTATATGTAAGGAAATTTGCTATGAAAAAAGCTTTTTTGCTGAGCTTTTATGTTTGGTAATATCAGATGGTGTAGAAATATTCAGAGGAATAATCTCTTTATTTTCTGTACATGTTTGTGGCCTTCAGAACAAAGGACTGAAGCTATTCTTCAAGCCTTGAATATGATCTCTGAGAAGACGTGCATCGGGTTCCATCCACGTACTAATGAAGTTGACTACTTGCACTTTGAGTTAAGCAATGGGTGAGTCAACGAGTTTAGTTTCAAAAAACATATTTATAGGGACTTTTACTCTGTCTTTGCCTGGACACATTCCTGTATGTGAAGTCTGGTATATGAAGTCTGGTTTTTTTTGTTTCCCATCTAGTGCCGACACTGAACATTTTAATCTTGTACAAATAAACCAGTTATTTGCTGTTTCTTAAAGGTGTGCGTCTTACGTCGGCTGTGTGGGGGGTGAGCAGCCTATTCTGGTTGGGCCGCTCTGTTCGGTTGGGAACATCTGCCACGAGATCCTTCATTCACTCGGTTTATTCCACGAGCATTCCCGCAGAGACCGTGATGATTATATCACTATATTTTATGAGAACATTGCCTCTGGTATGCATGCTATTACATTCATTCAGCTTTTCTGTGCTATCTAAAAAAATCCTGAAGGATTGCTGATGGAATTCCTTTCAGAATTTCGAATCCTAAAGGGATCAAAGTACCAAATACAATCCTCTAAAGTAATAATCTACTAGATAAACTGAAATTCAAATGGGGAATTTCAGGTTACCAGTAGCCTTTTTTTTGTAATTTTTTTTTTTTTATTGGTTCTAAATTGTAATTGACTAATTACAATAGTAATAATTTTAGGGTCCACCCTATTTTATTTAATATATAATTATTTAATAACTGATTTTAGTTTGTATTCATAAATGTATATTTTATAGTTATGTAATATTTAGTTATACATCACTTAATATTCATTTATTTATACTAAAACAAAAATGTGTATATATAATATTATGATATAATATGAGCAGACAGTAAAGGTGTTAGAGTAATTAATGCATCAGTTATTGGTTGTACTCACTGCTTTGTATTTTACAGGGAAACGGGAAAATTTTATGGAGAAGGCAGGGGACACCCTTGGTCTGGGATATGACCTGGATTCAATTTTGCATTATGGAGAGTAGGTGTTCCAGTCAAAACGTAACCCTGAAAAAGATTGAATGGCTTTTTGGGTGCGTAACGTCTTATGTGTGTTTGGCTGGCCAAACATTTAATTAGTATTGTTTTGCAGCAAGTATTTCTCTTCCAATGGAAAACCTACGATTCAGCCCAAAGAGATCGGGGTAAAGATCGGCCAGAGGACTCACTTGAGTTATCTGGATGTGCAAAGGCTCTGGAAGCTGTACCAATGTGGTACGTCTTAGTATTTGCTTTTACCATACGCTGAGAAATATACAGTATGAATAATAAAGGATATTCATTATGGATGAGGAAACGCGCGTGCAGACCTAAAAATTATGTGATGTTATTGACCTGTCAATCACTGACCTGGTGAGGAGAGGAAGTGAACTGGATTGATAGCAGTAGCTCTAAAAGCATGATAGGGTTATTTTGTCCTTGCCATTGTACTGGGGTTTTGACTCTGAGAGTTGGAGCTGCTCTTGTATTAATTGGTTTTCTGCATTTCAGACACGAGACAAAAGCGACAAGCGACACCATGATGCCTCCAACTGCTCTGTTTGACTGTCTTGATTGGTCATTTGTTGGTCACAGATGAATTCTGAATTTAAGAGGACAAATAAAGCTTTGAAAAATCAAAATATGGCTTATTGTGAATGTCAATTATATTGCCATCTGTTTTAAAATTAATTCATTGACCGGTCCTCCAGTTCACAATTCTAAATCTTTAAGGGATAGTTCACCCCAAAATGAAAATTGTCATTCAAGTTGATCCAAGTGTTTGTTTCTTCTGTTGAACACAAGATATTTTAAAGAAAGTTGGTAATCAAACAGTTGACGGTAGCCATTGACTTCCATTTTGTTTTGTTTTTTTTCATGGAAGGCAATACCGTCAACTGTTAGGTTACCAATATATTTTGTGTTCAACAGAAGAAACCAACTCTTACAGGGTTGGATCAACTTGAGGGTGAGTAAATGACAGAATTAAAAAAATAAACATTTGGGTGAACTAACATTTCTAAGTTTTGTCCAGTAGGTGGTAGTCACTGTTAATTTTGTTTTGTTTTTAGTAGGAGAATGATGTGAATGTTGCCAAAAAGTATGAGGCACAAAAAATGTACAGACGGTCTGTTTGTGCCTCACACTGCTTTTTGGCAACATTACAGACCATGTCATTAACTCTAATTTATGTGTAATGTTTTTATTGTGTTGTGGGACGTGAATTTGAGTTACTTTCACCAGCATATTAATCACAATCCCATTTCATATCTGGAGAGATGAATGTTGCAGTCTGATATCGTCGTCTTGTTTTTTGTTTTGTACAACTGTAGTGATTCTAGTAAATTGTATTCTTTATACCTTTAAAAACGGCCTTGCAAATACCTGAAAGGTTGCAAGTTTTCACTTTCATGTTCCAGAGTGAGTTGATACTCCATTATGGTGTCGTTAAATCATACAAATCTTGTTTATTTAATTTGCATTAATAAAGTAATCTGTAAGCAAGAGCAGGGGAAATAAAATTGCAGAAATGCCTGGCACAATCCACAAATTACTCTTTAGTTCACACAGAACGCGTCTACTCCGCTTCTTTTCCATTGTTTTTCTATGTAAATATGCGCAATGCTGTCTTCGATAAAGCAAAGCAAACCCTGCCTCGCGTTTCAATCAAATTAAATTTTACTTTAAGTTCTTGCATTTTTACTTGCTTTTCCCCCAACGTTGTTTCTTTTTTAAATGCGGCTTCCTTATGAGACACTTGCATGTATCAATGTGAAAAATGATATAACTAAGGTACAGCTTTACATTTTATACTCCTAAGGAGGATTCATTCTCTGACGTGACGTCACGACGAGGTTATCTTCCGGACGTCATGGCGGGGGACACAGAGAGGCGCGCGCTCATTTAGACTCAAGTCAGTTCATTCCAGTGACCGATGCGCAAACTTCTATGAACCTTCAAGAAAACTACATTGAATAATGACTGGAATGGCTTTCTTTTTATTCCGTTGATGATGAGAAAGTCTATTTTGAAATATAAAAAATAATTATTTAAAGTCTTAAAGACAGGAGCTTTCCTTCGTAGATTTTTTTTCCCCTCTGACATGGAAATGTTTATGCAAAGATCTTAATGTTTGGTATTTGAAGAACTATACTTTTGTTTTGGCTGGTGTGCGTGTTTGAAGATGGTGAGCCTTTTCACGCATAAAGAGACTTTCAGAGCTGTTCGGACAAACATAACCCCACGGAACTACCATGTTTGAATCAGTTTTACATTTCTGTATCTTGCAAATTCAGATCCTTCGCTTTTACTTCCTGAAAAATGTGTGTTTTGTGTTGACGCGCTAGTGTCCGCGCGCATCTCCAAGCGCGTATTTGTTTTAAGTGCGCGCTGCCTCATTTTTGGACTGGAATGAGATCGGCACACGGGACTTGTAGAGTTTTGGTGACTTGCCGTGTCTAAAAGCTGCTTGGCTTATGCTGTGGTAAGTTCATGCCGCGTTTTTCTATTTTTCTTATTAATAATGACAAGGTTTTTGTAGTTTTGTTTTGCTTTGCTTTTTGCTTTTTTTTCCTATGTGAAAAGAGTAATTTTGCAGATTTTTGACTGCACGACCCACTTTTAGTGTAAATGCAGTATTTTGATTAGTTTTTCTTTTCTCTTGAGATCTGCCAAAGGAAGTACCTGGAGGATGTCATTCTTTGCTATAAAGACACATTTCACTTTTTAACAATTTTCTAAAATTAAGCAAGCCCTTGGAAGGGTTACGCTAGGATACAAGTCAACGTCAAAGACTACTTTGCACTTCTCTGTCTAGCCTGGAACTTAAATATGACATCTCCAAATGTTGAAATTCAAAGTGCCAGTAGCTCATCAACTACTGGTAATTTGGGAGACAATAGCAGTGCGTGCAATCCCAATTCTTGTTATTCCCCTGAAGCCACAGCCGCATTTGCCACCGCAATGACGCTCATCATGCTCTTCACCATCTTTGGGAACATCCTAGTGATCATCGCTGTCCTGACGTGCCGCTCTTTGCGAGGACCTCAGAACCTTTTCCTGGTGTCCCTGGCAGCGGCAGACATCCTGGTGGCCACCTTGATCATCCCGTTCTCCCTGGCCAATGAGCTAATGGGCTGCTGGTACTTTGAATCGTTTTGGTGCGAGATCATCTTGGCGCTGGATGTGCTCTTCTGCACGTCTTCCATCATGCACCTGTGCGCCATCAGCCTGGACCGCTACCTGTCCATCTCCCGGCCGGTGCAGTACTCCACCCAGCGCACCCCTCGCAAGATCAAGGGCGCCATCTTGGTGGTGTGGCTTATTTCCGCTGTCATCTCTTTCCCCCCTCTGGTCTCCATGAATAAGACCCAGGAGCAGAACTGCAAACTCAACGATGATTTATGGTACATCCTGTACTCCTCCATCGGGTCATTCTTCGCCCCGTGCCTCATCATGATCCTGGTGTACGTTCGCATCTATCAGATTGCCAAGAAGCACACTCGATATCCTCCAGGAGAGCCAAGAAAAGAAGTCCCGCCGGGAGTGGCGGTGCAGAGCGCCAAAGACCAGGGAGGTGTTGACCCTGCGAATGTTCCCAATCTGGCTGCTTCCAGATCTGACGCTGTAAACCAACCTCAGCCTCCAGTAGAAATTCGAAAGCAGAAGAAACGCTCAAAGAGGTGCAAGGACAACAAGGAGGACAGCTCAAGCTCTGGCTCGGACGTTGAGGTAGTAAGGGGACATGATGCCAACGGGACGTCCTCCAATGTGGGGGCACTGGAGCCCGGCCACCAGACTACCTCACCAACTCAAACTTACCAGAACGTCATCGCTACGTCCAAGGGCAGCCAGCTGGCCTCTTCCAACGTGAAGCCAGCGGGAACTCCGAACACCAAGAGGAAAGCCATGATCGTCCGCGAGAAGCGCTTCACCTTCGTCCTTGCGGTCGTCATTGGGGTTTTTGTCGTCTGCTGGTTCCCCTTCTTCTTCACCTACATCTTGCAGGCCATTTGTCAGGCTTGTAAACTGCCGGAATCTCTTTTTAAGTTCTTTTTCTGGATGGGCTACTGCAACAGCGCCCTGAACCCGCTCATCTACACCATCTTTAACAGGGACTTCCGTAAAGCCTTCAAAAAGATTCTGTTTAAAAAGTGTAAGGGGTGTTGTTTCTGAAAGCGAACACCCCTGAAAAGCAGTTTTGTACAGTAAAGTGAAGAGACAAACTGTCCGGGTCATATTTCACCCCATCTGTTTCACCTATAGATTTCTAGCAATGTGACACACAAATAATGGAAATTTTAAAGGTGTTTCCGGACAAATTTAGATTTCTGAAAGTTTTCCTTTGTTATTTTAGTAATTAATTAAATTTAAAATATTATATTTTTTCTTTCATTAAATAAACTTACTGTATTTGAACAATTCATAAAAAAGTTATTTTATTTCTTGTGCAATTTCCTTTTTATTATTCTAAACTTTGTATTGTTCTTATACTATACTTTAGTTCTGTACTTTTCTATTTAAATACAAGAAACTGTACGGATGAAATTGTCTCTACTGACATTTCATAGAATTACCACAGATCTAGTTTCTGTAAAGATAATTTGACAATTATTTATTTATTTTCTCTCTTGTTTTCTTGTCAAATAAACTAGCCAATCAGAAATCCTTTTTTTGTGTAAATCAATTTACATGTTCATGATTACCTAGAGTCCTTATAAATGTCTTTGAAAAGTGAGCTTATGTAATGTTAATTATTTATGTCCTTCAGTTGTCGATGTCATAAAGCAAAAATGCAGGACCTTTAAGAATGATTTAGTATTTAAGCAAAATAGAACTCCTTGTTTCTCTTGATTTTGGGGTGAAATATGACCCTTATATCTGCATCAGCACGCATTCCATTCGTTTTTGTGTTTTATCAGCTGAGGTGCCACATCAAACATGAGGAACTCACGCGATTGTGACAGTGTCTCTTTCTGGAAACTCGCTGGCCTCCAGGGTGTTGGTTGTGACCTTTCCAGTGTGCGTTCAAAGACAATGTGGCTCTTTCTTGGAGACACCTCTGGCTCCGCTGCGTTTCAGAGAGCTTCACCTCTCTGGGAAAGTGCCAGAGCTCTTAAAACCCAAGAGAGGCTTCATTCTCTGGGGTGAGAGGAAAATAAAGCAAATGCAGAGCAAGATGTATGGCTTTATCTAGCTTTAACATCTGTAACAATCTGAACATCCGCTGTTTTCATTAAAAGCATGGTCTTGACTTGTATGATGTTTTTGAACGAATGACATGGATTTCCTGGATTAGAGTCGTCTTGGTCTCTATCATTGCTTAATTTGATGGATTCTGATTGAAAGTAATGGACGTTGTGTCTGCAGTCTGATGCTCTGGGCTATCAGAATCTCTCCCAGTGTTTTTTTTCTGTGTAAAGAAGACATGGACAATTATGTTAATGATTTGTGCACTGATTAATGCCTCCTGATAAGGCTTTTATTATTTTCGTGCTGTGATTAGGAGTTTCCGTTTTCATTTAGCTTCTAAATGATATCAGTGAGTGTGAGTGCAGAGAAGCAGAGCTTGGCATGTTCCAGCATTTCTTTGACAGTAAAACTGCTTCTCATATTTGCTTTTATTAAGCGTCCTGCTGAAATTAGCTGTTCTTGTATATGTATTTGTGAAAATAAATGTACATTTGAGTCGTCTCCATATTTTAATAATTTTCGGCGACATGGTGTGCCAGTTGCTAATGTTTCTTTGCAGATTGTTTAAAAAAATTCATGACAGCTGTGTGGGAAGTTTTGCTGGCTGTCTATTGTGTGGCTGGATTGGACTATGACAGCCAGTGATGTTAGGCAGTGAATCTGAGTTTTGTCTTTGATTTACATGGTTATTGTTGTCTATTTCGATTTCTTGGAACCAGCATACGTCATAGTCCATAGTGCCTCTATCACACATACAGTTTATATTTGGCTGTGATTTAATATTGCTCCTTAACTAGGTGAATTATTATTTTATTTTATTTTTTACTCATTGATAGACATGGGACTTATGTTTTTTCAGCTAAATTTATACAGTTAAATTCATAAATTTAACATATAATTACGTTTTAATATAAATAATTTTATGAATTATAAATGTAACTATACATACATATATATATATATATATATATATATATATATATATATTATTAATATATATACATACACACACAAACATATATATATATATATTTATGTGTGTGTGTATATGTATATATTTGTGTCTGTGTGTGTATATATATATATATATATATATATATATATATATATATATATATATATATGTATATATATAATACATATAATAATATATATATTATATATATAATCGCATGCCGTTCAGGAACTTTTTGCATTTAGAATATGAAGTTTGAGTATATGGAATAAGAGTGTGAATAAATGGAACGGAACTTGAACATATATGAGAGTGTGAATATATGGAATGAAAAACTGAATATATTGAATGAAAAACTGAATAAATGGGATAAAACTCTGAATAAATATTATAATACTTGAATATATGGAATGAGAATGTGAATATATGGAAGGGAACTCTGAATATATGGAATGAACCTGAATATATGGAATGATATTTGAATACATGGAATGAGAATGTGAATATATGGAAGGGAACTCTGAATATATGGAATGATATTTGAATACATGGAATGAGAGTGTGAATATATGGAAGGGAACTCTGAATATATGGAATGATATTTGAATATATGGAATGAGAGTGTGAATATATGGAAGGGAACTCTGAATATATGGAATGAAACTCTGAATATATGGAATTAAATTGAATATATGGAGTTATATTTGAATATATGAAATGAGAGTGTGAATATGTGGAATGATATTTGAATATATTTAATGAAATTTGAATACATAGCAGGGGTATTCAATTAAAGTTCCAAGAGGTCCTGTCTCTATATTACCTTCCCAGCGGAGGTCCGGACCATAATTTTTTTTAAACAGTTATATATATATACATATTTCTCCCAACTGGATATGAATATAGAAAGGATAGATCAGATGTTTTATCTGGCAATCTTTACTGTTTTTTACATTTAAACATATACGTGTATGGCACATAGAAGGCATTGGGACTGAGAAAACATACTGGGCCTCATTTATCACCAATCCCATCGTACGAATAATTGTACGCTGATAAATGTGGCGGCTCAAAAGAATGGTTTTGAAGCCTCACCGTGACATATTCTTGATATCAACAATTGAATTCTTGATATCAAAAATTGCCATTGTTATAGTAGAAATCTAATTCCTGATATCAATAACTATCATTTTAACTAGTAAAAATGTAATTGTTGATATCAAGAATTAGTATCCTGGAAATGAATAACAGTTAAAACGGCTTGCCATAATTCCACTGCGCGCGTCTTGCAGTTTTCAAATCAAAAATGCTTTCTGTGTGAACCATCTCATCCATGTCTTTACGCAGTCATGTTGGAACAGGAAGGAGCCATCCCCAAACTGTTCCCACAAAGTTGGGAGCATGAAATTGTCCGAAATGTCTTGGTATGCTGAAGCATTAAGAGTTCCTTTCACTGGAACTGAGGGTCCAACCCCTGAAAAACAACCCCACACCATAATCCCCCCTCCACCAAACTTTACACTTGGCACAATGCAGTCAGGCAAGTACCGTTCTCCTGGCAACCGCCAAACCCAGACTCGTCCATCAGATTGCCAGACAGAGAAACGTGATTCGTCACTCCAGAGAACACGTCTCCACTGCTCTAGAGTCCAGTAGCGGCGTGCTTTACAACACTGCATCCGACGCTTTGTATTGCACTTGATGTAAGGCTTGGATGCAGTTGCTCGGCCATGGAAACCCATTCCATGAAGCTCTCTACGCCCTGTTCTTGAGCTAAGCTGAAGGCCACATGAAGTTTAGAGGTCTGTAGCTGCTGACTTCACAGAAAGTTGGCGTCTTCTGCACCATGCGCTGACCCCTCTGTGATTTTACATGGCCTACAACTTCATGGCTGAGTAGCTGTTGTTCCCAATTGCTTCCAATTTGTTATAATACCACTAACAGTTGACCGTGGAATATTTAGTAGTGAGGAAATTTCACGAATGGACTTATTGCACAGGTGGCAACCAAAAACGGTACCACGCTTGAATTCACTGAGCTCCGGAGAGCGACCCATTCTTTTACAAATGTTTGTAGAAGCAGTCTACATGCCTGGGTGCTTGCCTACAACTGTGGCCCACTGGTGGAGCTAGGGGGTGGCCAGGGGTGGCCGTGGCCACCCTTGGTCTAAGCTTGGCCACCCCTTTGGCCACCCCTCTCACAACTGCTGTTTCTGTCTCTTTTTTTTTATTGACAAAATTGCGTTTTTTAAAACGCTGAACCGTCTCTTTAAGACCACAAAAAACGTGAGACTTTTCAGACTTCACCTCAGCGCCAGGCGCAAGTCAAACGAGTGCGGAAATGTGCAAGTGATGAATGAGCTTCAGCAGAACATATGGATATGCACATAGTAAATATAGAGTCAATCTTTCTCAACTGGTGGGTTGCAAGACCGTTTTGAGTAAGTCGAATAGTGTGCAGTCAACAACAAACGTAATTCTCTTTTTTTCTGATGCTACTTTTATTTTAGAAGATGTGTGTGAAAGCTTGTGACACTTATGTCAGATGCTGAGAAAAGTGCGTTGTCCTTATTCAGGTGGCTATCTTTGGTAAGATGAGATGTTGTCAGGCCAAATGTCAGTAAAACTAACTAACTTTCCTGTCATACGGCTGACAGCTGTTGTACTGTGCTTGCGTACCGCACATCAAGCGCAAATGCGGCGCGCTATTGCCGTAGTTGTCGTCAATTAACTCATGTAAGAATCAAAAAGGCGATTAAAGCAGTCAAAACTGCATGCATGTATTTGTTATATATGCGTCACATGTGTCTGGATTAAAATATTCTGCTATGTGAGATCACAATATAAGGCACAAACTGATATGTAATGTTTTAATGTCCAAATAGGCCTAAATGTGAGCACTGTGCATTTGTACTGGACGATATGCATTCATTTTGCGTTCATTTGTAAAGGACAAACAAAAATGGATAATTTTTAAATCTATAAAATAAATAATTTTACATTCTGGCAACATAACATTATGAAAAACATAACATTTTACATTATGTGCTGTTGACTTTCCGCCTTGTTCACATTCTTGCACATGGGGATTCAAAAGAGAACTTTTGTTTTCCTTTTTAATTTAGGTATGATAGAACTGTTGCAATTATATATTTTGACAACTAATATAGAAAGAAAAACTCAGAATTGGTTGAAGAGTTCATTGATTATATAAAACGCATTGAATAATCTTTGGACTACAGTAGCCTATTTATCTGCATGTTATCTCATCCATGAAGATGCAACAATGTAGAACAAGCTATTGGATATTTTGAGAACCAGAACAAGCTAACTGAGCTATAGTGTGTGCCCTTTTATTGCTATTTAATAAATTTTAATATGAGGTGGTGGGTAATAATAAAAAATATATAAAATTCACTCAGTATTCCATGATTCCTAATTCACTACTTTCTCAATTACAGTTAAGTACAAATTAACTTTATTCAGTTGTGTAGGCACTAAAACAGTCCAATACATTATCAAATAATTTTTTATGATAAAATAATTAAGATTTCTGTGCCACCCCAGACTGGTTGCTGGCCCTTGCCTGGCCACCCCTCTGAAAAAATCCTGGCTCCGCCACTGCTGTGGCCATGGAAGAGATTGGAACACCTGAATTCAGTGATTTGGAGGGGTGTCCCAATACTTTTGGCAATATAGTGTAGAAGTAAAAATTTAATAAATATGTAATATAGTGCACATATTTAGCTAAATACTCCTCTCTATAGCTAATTTTTCTAGTAACGTGCTATATATGGCCATTTAATTAGCTTTGCTGAGGTAAATGTAACGTAATGTGACATTGTTCTCCAGCTGTGAAAAGTGAGCGTGTGAAAAGTTGGCAGCCCTATTCCAGGTAAGATAACATTCTTATGTGAAACTTAATAAACAAGATACCACACTGAGCAGACACAGTAGCCTAATTTGGTCTGTCTGTCATTACCACAGAACTTGACCGCAGTTCTATCGTTTGCATAGGGCTATTCATGAGAGCATCTCTTTTTCATATTCTACATTTTGCTTCAAGATATGCAAGCTGATATTCTGTGGTTGTTAGTGCAGTTGAAAAAAAAATGAAGTTCCTTCATGCAGTTTATTACTGCTCACACCTGAGGTCGTCTGAGGAAATCACACACAACCATCTGCATCTTGGTGACTATCTGTGGAAAAAATCTGCTTTTTGCAGCTGTTCATTTTTTCATCCATTCAGTTGCATGTTCATTTTGTGAAACGCTGCCCTCCTCTGCAATCTCAAGTGTCCCTTGGTCTTTTTGAAGCAGCAGCAGAAACAGATGCTGCACAGGCCAAGGTGGGACATATTTGTATACAGATTTCAAAATGCAGATATGTTGATTATGAGGGTTGCTGGGTTCAGTTTTATAATGACAACAACAAACCAATTCCTTTGCATGCATATGTCTGACCACCTTTTGCCAATGATAAGAATTAAGGCACATTTTGCAGAATCATGTATTGTGGGGATTTTTATGAAATCAAATTAGAGCATCAAAAGTGGTTGTTTATGGCTTGAAGTGGCATTTCAAATAGTGTTTATGGGGTTCGAGGTTTGTTCAAATCACAAGTATTTAAATTTTCTGCATAACTTAAACCTGCACATACCTCAAATCATACAGCTTGTGAAATACTGTAGAGGTGTGCTATTATTTTTCTAAGTGATCAGACATAAACTTTTTGCTAGGTGCATGATAAAACATTTATAAAACTTATTGTCTGTGGTTTTGAATTGTAAGCCACACATATTAACCCTTTCAAGCATGAATTATGATAACCAAAGTGAGGATTTAAAAAAAAACATATTTTACAAAGAAATTTCCAGATGTCCATTTGAGTGGACAATATGCGTTTATGTTTTTAAATGAAAAGATACTGTATTAAACACAATAGAGTAATAGCACAGTAATGCTGTGTGTATTTAACAAACCAATTAATACAATTCTATAAAATCACGTGAAAACTATAAAATATATACAAAAAATACAATACAGCTTCAGTTATTGCAAACACAATTGAGTTTGTTCCCATTCGACCAGCAGACAGAGAAGAACATCATACAAGCGTAATGTCACATATTTGATATCAGAACATGAAGACGTTATTCCATCAAAGAGCTCTACAACCAGTGAAGGTACAACTCTGTGGAAACCCAACCCAGACAAACGCTGACGCTCCCTCAAGTCTACCACAGCATGTCGATTTACTCTTATTTGCTGATCATTTCTGGTTATGATCAAAATGGACAAATTTAGCTCTGCTCTCTGAGAAAACCTGAGACTGAAATCTACATTGACAAGTAACCGATTACAAGTAATGTGCATTAAGTAATCAGATTACTTTTTTTGATGTAACAAGTAACCGATTACAAGTAATGTGCATTAAGTAATCAGATTACTTTTTTTGATGTAACAAGTAACGGATTACAAGTAATGTGCATTACGTGATCAGATTACTTTTTGACGTAACTGCAAATTACAATCTAATAACACAAATACATTTATTTACAGCCAAAAGAATTACTGCAAATAAATTTGAAAGTATTTTCAAGAACAACAGTCACAGTAATAGTATGAATTGTAACAGAAATATAGTGATGCCCAATTTAGAGGACAGACGATTAATCAGAATTTCCTTTCATTTAACAATGATACGACTCCTTAGATGTTACTTGATGTTACCATTTTTTTTTTCTGCAAAAGTCTCCAAGGAGGATAGCATAAATGCATGGATATTTCGGAGCAACTACGCATTTCTGCCTGGCTGTCGGCCATCTTGGTTTGGAGAAAAAATCCCACATAAAAAGGCTTGCCACTTGGTGGCAGTGTATAGGATGATGCACAAGAGTCCACTGTAGTGGTTGATGGGCAACTATACCATCAAAGAAAATGGCTTTTGTGACCTATATGCACGAAAGGGTTAACTACTCAAAACACTGTAGCAGCCATATACTGTAGCAACACTCTAAAGAACATTCAGAGCACCAGCAGCAGCACTATAGAATTGTGGCACCACTCATATTTTCCTCAGAAAATGTGAACGTATCGTTTGTATTCATAATCAGTTTGCTCAGTTCCAATATTCTGAGATTCTTAAATTTATGATAATCATTTTGTCCTCCCACTAGATGTCTTGTCAATGTCTTATCACTTCAGATTGTCTGGAAGCATCTTGGTGCGAGTTAATTAGGGAGCAGGACTGAGCGAATGCACTCCACAATCACTCTCTCATAGGCCGTGTTTACAGACTGGATCAGAGCCCCTGAGTGAAGCTTTTTGCAAGCGCTATTAAGAGCTGTTAATGCAAGCTATGCATCTGAATTTACTTCCACTGCTCCAGTTATCTAGACTGGCTTCAGTATATTCAGTCTAAGGTCTGTCCCATCATTCATTCATGTAAACACGTTGGGTTCATTTTTACATGCATCATTTGTTAAAGAGCTGCTGGCTGCTTGGCAAGAAATTGCTATTGGCGTTAACACATGCCAAGCGAAGGGAATAACCAGCGATACAGAACAGGATGTTGAAATGCTGCTCTCACTGATATGAGGTACTTCACATCAGTTTCTTAAAAAAACTGTGGTTTGTGGCCAGAGGTTTGTGATGTATATCAGTGAAACTGAAAATGACATCAAGCTGTGTCCCAAAATGACACACTATACATATGCACTTACACACTATGTACTCAACCGTGCAGTATATGCATTTTATAAGGTTAAAATTTTAAAATTCATAAAACACTCAACAGCGTCAATTACATAGCAGTATGTGCTACGTTATTGACACAACAGTTGAGTGTTGAGATAAAACAATATTGCAACTGTTGCTCTGGCTCTTTTATTCTCTGGCTCTTCATTTTGCTGGGGCTTCTTGTCTCTGGTCTCTTCTTTTCCTCTGTGTCCCTTTCTTAGGGCACTCTTTCTTTGCCTCTTTTCTGTCTCTTCCTCTCTCTCCCTTCCTATCTCTCAGGTAACATCCTACATATATGCTGGATACAATTAATGGTATACGTTTTTATCATCTCATCTATTTTGTGTTCGAAAAAATGATGTGGACGTCGAAGATCTCAAAAATGAAGTTTATTACAGCATAGCAGTGGCAAGGTACACGAAGCACCTTGGGTTCACCGGCGTCAGAATGAACCCAGAACATCCAAATCTTAAACCTTTTATCCTGTTCTTAATGTAAATTAAGTTGATTTTGTTGCAACTGCTGTGGTCTGTATGTTAATGAAGTTGTGACACCCCATTGTCTGAGAAGGTTCTCTGTGTCCCACACCCAGTCCCATTCTACAATTGACTACCATTTGTTCAGGATGTGATCAACCCAAATGGTGAAGAAACAATGTAACTTGACTTTCTTTCATCTCTATGATAATTAAGACATTTTGGGGATGAGCTCACTCTAAAATATATTTTGGAGTGGAATTTGGGTCGAGGCAGACTACAATTTCTTACAGTCCCCTCTCTGATGTCCCCTCTTCTTTTTCTTGGCCCAAAAGAAGCATCACATCCACTCCCTTCTCACAGATTACACCTCCCCTCTCTCTCGGGCAGGTTCCCAGTGGCGGTGATGCCCTGGCTTATGTTGTCCTCCTCTGGCCACCGGAGAATCTCACCCGTCTTTGGGTCGACGCCTCATGCACACTGGTTACAGCTCCCATCCAATTGGGCAGAATTATCAAAGAGACTCTTCTAAAATTTGGCAATATGATATATAAACATTTTCTTGGGTGTGGGTGAGAAGACATTCAAGAACCATCACAGCCAGTAGGAGTGTCCTAAAGCGATCATTAAAGGATCTGCAATTCCATGTTTAAACAGAACACTTAACATAATGCATTGGCAAATAATAAGAAAGATACATACACTTACAGCCGTTTTAAAGGTTACATTCCAAATTAAACCAGAATAGGCCATATCTAAGTCTCCATCATGCATTTGTTTTGCAAAAATCGTACTCGGTTACTAACGTAACCTCGGTTCTCTCTAGAAGAGGGAACGAGTACTGCGTAAGATATCTTACGCTAGGGGAAAATCCTTTTTCCGCGAGATATTGAAGCCAAAAATTATCCTTAATTTTGTAATAATGCAAAACGCGTTGCGGCAGCATGCAGACATAGGCGAGGCAGCTCGCGCGCCTATTGGCTGCTTTGCGGCAACTGCAGCAGCCTATCGAGCGAGGCCTGGCGTGACGCCAGACCCAATCAGGGCACTTCGCGCCCGCTGCGTCACGTCCCGCCGAAATGGGCGTGGTCTAGGCCTATAAATACCGCTCGCAGGCAGCTATTATCTGGTTTTTCATCATCGAAGCAACCAGAGCGTGTGCATGCACGGCAAGATACGCAGTACTCGTTCCCTCTTCTAGAGAGAACCGAGGTTACGTCAGTAACCGAGTACGTTCTCTTACGAGAGGTCTCTCGTACTGCGTAAGATATCTTACGCTAGGGGACCCAATGCAAAACGCCGTGCATGCTGAGATCTGACACTAAAGACCCAAGGGCGAAAGCCCGGGGTACATATAGTGCACAATCACCCAGGGAACTCACAAGGAGTCCGGGAAGAGGGAGGGGCGGAGCCGCACTCTTCCATATATGGCAGCGTCGATTAGACGCGAATTTCATCATACAGACAGGGCGGGGTACGGCCTGAACTGATGGGGAAATGTGGGTCTTACACAGTTTGCCCAGGCACATCTCGTGCTGCTGCTTTTCACTGTCGATCATCGAGCTGTGCTCAGTAGACGCAGCATTCTGAGCTGATAGCATCAGGTCAGATAATACTGGTTAACTTAGACCGACAGCAGCCTGGCCTGCAGGGCGGGAACCTCTAGGTTGTAGAACCTTATAAATGTAGACGGGGAGGCCCAGCCTGCCGCCGTACAAATATCTTGCAAGGCAATCCCACTCGACCAGGCCCACGAAGAGGCCATGCCTCTCGTGGAGTGCGCTCTGACACCCAACGGGCACTGCATGCCCTTGGAGGCGTATGCCAGCGCTATAGCATAAACTATCCATCTGGATAGGCTCTGTTTCGACGCGGCTAGTCCCTTAGAACGCCCGCTAAATGAAACAAAGAGCTGCTTCGTCTGTCTGAAAACAGACGAGCGAGACACATAAGCTCGTAATGCCCTGACTGGGCAAAGGAGGCCCGCGTCTCTTTCCTCATCAGGGACCGGTAGGGCTGACAGGGAGATAACCTGCGCCCTAAACGGTGTGTTGAGGGATTTTGGAACATAACCGTGCTTAGGTTTGAGTATAACTTTTGAGTCATTAGGCCCAAACTCCATGCACGTCGCGCTCACAGAGAGCGCGTGTAAGTCCCCTATGCGCTTCACTGAAGCGAGAGCCAGCAGAAACACAGTCTTGAAAGACAGATGTTTCAAATCAATTGACTGTAAAGGCTCGAATGGCGCACCTTTCATGGCTTCCAGAACCGTAGAAAGGTCCCATACGGGGACTGCGGGAGGTCTGGGAGGATTCAGTCTCTTAGCCCCGGAAGCGGATGACTAAATCGTTCCTTCCTATTGACTGACCAAGCGTTGTTCCTGAGAACGCTGCTATAGCCGCCACATAAACTTTGAGCGTGGAGGGGGCCCTGCCCTTGTCCAACAGCTCTTGTAGGAAGGAAAACACCTCCGTCACTCCACAGTCTGTGGGTGACACGCCACGGGCTGTGCACCAGCCCGAAAACACTGACCATTTCGAGGAGTAGAGCCGTCTCGTAGACGGAGCTCTAGCCTACGTGATCGTGTTTAATACTCCTTTAGGGAGTTCAACATGTACCCGTTGATGGCCCAGACATGAAGGGACCATAATTCCGGGTGAGGATGCCAGATCGAGCCGTGGGCCTGTGAGAGGAGGTCTCTACTCACTGGTACTGGCCACGGGGCAGTATTTGCTAACTGCATCACGACTGGGAACCAAGGTTGGTTTTCCCAGAACGGTGCTACCAGCAATACTGAGCATCCTTCTTCCCTGATCCGCTCTATCACCTGAGGCAGGAGAGAGACGGGGGGAAAAGCATAGAGCGGGCGGCGGGGCCACACATGGGCCAGCGCGTCCCTGCTCTTGGAGAAAAATTCCGGACAGTGAGCGTTTTCTTGAGACGCAAACAGGTCTACTTCCGCTCTGCCGAATTTCTTCCACAGCAGTTGGACTGTCTGTGGGTGTAGAGACCATTCGCCTGCCGGAACATTGTTCCTGGACAATCTGTCTGGTCCTATATTCAGGAGCCCTGGCACGTGCACTGCTCTGAGCGAGCGCAGGTTGCGCTGAGCCCATACCAGGAGGCGTTCTGCTAGCCTGTACAGGTTCCTGGACCTGAGGCCGCCCTGGCGATTTATGTAGGACACCACAGACATGTTGTCCGAACGGAACAGGACGTGGCGTCCTTTTATTTGGGGACAAAAACGCGTCAGCGCGTTGTTTACTGCCAGCATTTCGAGGCCGAAGAACGGTCTGCCCTCGAGCAGCGCTCCCCATCCCGAGGTGGACGCGTCCGTGGACACCACTTTCACCCTCGAGGAAGTCCATCTGACTTGTACCAGTCGTTCGCTCTCCAAGGTTTCAGAGCTGTGACGCACTTCTGATTGACCCTGAGGCGAAGCAAACCGGATGCCCACGCTCGGCGTGGGACTCGCGCTTTCAGCCAAAACTGCAGCGGGCGCATGCGGAGCAGGCCCAGCTGGAGCACTGATGATGCTGAGGCCATGAGACCCAGCATCTTCTGAAAATTTCTTGAGCGGGACAGACGCGCCGCAGCGGAACGAGTTCGCTGTGCGTTGAATGTCTACCGCGCGCTGTGGTGATAGTCGCGCTATCATGGACAGCAAGTCCAATTCTGTGCCCAGGAAAGATATCTTCTGACTGGGTGACAGAGAGCTCTTCGCCCAATTGACACTGAGACCCAAATTCTCGAGGTGTTCAAGTAAAATGGTCGTGTGTTCTATGAGCACTGAGCGAGATTGCGCTAGAATCAGCCAATCGTCCAAATAGTTCAGTACTCGCATGCCTCTCATTCTGAGGGGTGCGAGTGCCGCATCCATGCACTTCGTAAACGTACGGGGTGCCAGGGACAAACCGAACGGCAGGACTGTGTACTGATATGCCTGGCCCTCGAAGGCGAATCTCAAATATCGCCTGTGACGTGACGCTATCTGTATTTGAAAATACGCGTCTTTCAGATCTATTGACACAAACCAATCTCCTTGGCGAATCTGCACGAGGATTTGTTTGGTCGTGAGCATCCTGAACTGTCGCTTCACAAGCACTCTGTTCAGTTGCCTCAGATCTAGTATGGGTCTGAGACCCCCGTCTTTTTTCGGTACCAGGAAGTATCTGCTGTATAGCCCTCCTTCGCTCTGAACTTGCGAGAGAGGCTCTATGGCCCCCTTGTTCAATAGTTTCGCCACTTCGGCTCGAAGTAAATGTGCTACTTCTGCTTTTACCGTGGTCTCGACGCGCGCCGCATAGCGGCGAGGGCGTCGGCGAAACTGTAGCGAATAGCCTCTTTTTATAATGTCCAGCACCCACTTCGAAACCCCGGGCAGCTTTGCCCATGCGTCTGCATGAATAGCTAGGGGTTGAATACGAAGCGCGCTCCGCTCGCTCAGCGATGGAGAAGCTTCGGCGTGCTGTAACACAAGCGTCGCGCTCGTGACATTTGAGGCATGGGGCGCGCTGATAACAGCGGGCAGATTGCCCGCGCTCGACTCCTCTGCGGTGGTCAACCGCGAGGGGGAGGGCTGGGCGGTTCCCGTAGGAACTGTCATGTCTATGTGTGGATGTGGGCGCGGGACAGCGGGCACATTTATCACACCGAAAGCATCGTTCGCTTGAGTGAAGTGAATGCACGTTGGTTTCGTTTTTACAGAAACCGTGAGACATGCATAACGTGGTGTTAGTGGGCACTGGGTAGTGGGCACATTCACCATGTTTGAAGCGCAATCGATCTGAGTCGATTCATGTGCGCGAGCCCTGTGTGACGGGCTGTGCTTGTGTGTAGAGATGGGCACTGGGCAGTGGGCATTCTTTCTACACATAAAACACCATCGGCCGTGGCCGGGACACCAGAAAAGTCACACTTATGGGATTTATCTGGGTAGCCGTAAAAGCGGCGTTTGTGTGCAGGCAAGCGTGCTGCGTCGCCGACTTGTTTACTGCAGAATACACTGGAACAGTCACATTTACTGGAACTGAACGAGCGAGAAGTTGCCATAGAAACAGAGAGCGTCAACATGCTGGCGTTTATTGCAGGCCTGCGTGCATTACAACAGGCTCGTTCACTGCAATATTGACATTTCCAGTCGCCTGAATTTCAGAGGGGAATGGGAAATGTATAGGAAAAGGAGGTCGGGGAAAAAAAACTCCCTTTTCTCCTTACGCCAGTGACGCACGGAACACCATAGAAACGGTGTTTGGGTGCAGGCGAGCGGGTTGTACAACGCGCTCGTTGGCTGCAAAATACACATCTGCAGTCGCCTTTTCAGGGAACTGACAGAGCGAGCATTGACGGCATAATTTTATCTGCCGGTAGACCCGGGATCGAACGTGGGTCTCTCGCGCGCAAAAACCTGAGAGTCTGCCACTGGGCCACAGGGGGAGACACATTGTAACTCAGTTAGCGCGAGTATTATCAGAGGGCGTCAACGTGCTGGCGTTTGTTTGCAGGCATGCGTGTATTACAACAGGCTTGCTCACTGCAATACTGACATTTCCAGTCGGCCGAACTTCAGAGGGGAATGGGAAATGTACGAGAAAGAGGAGGTCGGTCCGTCCGCGGCGGGACCAGAAACACTCTCTTTTCTCCTTTCGCCAGTGGTGTCACTACGGAAACCATAGAAACGGTGTTTGGGTGCAGGCGAGCGGGTTGTACAACGCGCTCGTTGGCTGCAAAATGCACATCTGCAGTCGCTTTTCAGGGAACTGACAGAGCGAAGCATTAGCGGCATAATTTTAACTGCCGCTAGACCGGGATTCGAACACCGGTCTCTCGTGAGGAAAACCAATGATTCCGCCACTGAGCCACAGGGGGGAACACAAAGGCTTTTGGATGCACGAGCATATAAGAGCGTCAACATGTTTTCTTCGGCGTTTGCTTTTAGGCGCGCTTGTATTAAAACAAGCTCGTTTGCTGCAATATTGATATTTCCAGTCGCATGATCAGGGAACTGGGAAATGTATGAGAAATTGAAGGTCAGTCCATCCTCGGAGGGACTAAAAACACTCCTTTCTCCTTTCGCCGGTGAGTGACGAATGAATGGGGCGCAGGGGCAGGGTAGCTTTCTTATAACGTAAAGAAAACTAACCCCGACCGTCCGCTTCCAGCCTCCCTTGTGAGCGGCGCAGTTTGCGCGGCTTGAACAGAGGGAGAGAGAAAGCTAGCCCCGTGACCGCCCGCTCCTGACATCGGAGCAGTCTCGGAGAAGGATGCCAGGTGAGTCCTCAGAGTCACCATAGGCAGTAACTAGCTCGCAGTGAGGGCAGTCGCCGTCAGCGAGCGCGAGAGCTGCGTGATCAGGAAAAGGGGCGTCTTCAAAAAGACGCCCAGCTCTTTTAGTGCAATGAGAGTGTGTGTCGCGGCGGCGAGCACACACACACATACATAAACACAGTAGCAGAGAAAGGATATAACGCCGGATAGCGCAGCAGGAAGGCAAGGAAGGCGGCGCGGCCAGCGACTTCAGTGACTCGTCCCGCTGAAGGTGCTCTCTTTCAGACGGCGCGGCTTCTTCTCCAGCTCCAGCGATGCGTGTGCTTCGCTTGAAGGATGAAAAATCAGATAATAGCTGCCTGCGAGCAGTATTTATAGGCCTAGACCACGCCCATTTCGGCGGCACGTGACGCAGCGGGCGCGAAGTGCCCTGATTGGGTCTGGCGTCACGCCAGGCCTCGCTCGATAGGCTGCTGCAGTTGCCGCAGAGCAGCCAATAGGTGCGCGAGCTGCCTCGCCTATGTCTGCATGCTGCCGCAACGCGTTTTGCATTATTACAAAATTAAGGATAATTTTTGGCTTCAATATCTCGCGGAAAAAGGACTTACGCAGTACGAGAGACCTCTCGTAAGAGAACTTGTCTTTCTTCAAAGCCTTGTTGGGCTCTCAAAATGTGTATCAGTGATGTTAGCATATTGTTTGGTTTTGATAACTCAAACAATCAACAATCAATAGACAATATAATGTGTGTGTGTGTGTGTGTGTGTGTGTGTGTGGTTTTTCATTTTGTCATGTGTATTGTGTCCATTTTCTCAGTGTGGAAATCCTTTATCCACTTGTTTCCCTCTATGTGGAAACACTGCTGTCCGTAGTCTCTGAAATGTTTTTTTTCTGAAATCTCCTCTTGTTTCACTTCTCATTGTTCATTCTTTTCCACTTGGACCATAATTCCTTCTAGAAGAAGCAGTCACTGGTGTTGTTCGAGTCTGTGCCTCTTCATCCATCCCATGGTGGGTCTCAGGGTTTCTAGGTCTTTTAGGCCTGGAGTTCTGGATCTTGCAGGTCTGGAAATCTCTGTATTCTGTTCTTTTTCTTGAGAAAATCCCCTGGCTCCACTGGTTCTACTTCCTTCTTGTCCTTCAAACGACTAGATCATCTTTCTCCAGGAGGTTACACGTTTCAGACAAACATGTTGATGCTTATATCTGAAACAATAATCAAAAAGAAGAGGTTGCCCCCCTTTTCCCCACAATAATCTTTTCACATTCAAAACATTAAAGTCACAGGTTTAATCAAATGAACATCAAACATCAGTAATGTCTTAAAAAATTCATTTGAAAATGAATGTCATTAAAACATTTATTATACATTACAACATAGCAATGCTAATAAAACATCTTTCTTAAAAAAATCTGCCCCCTTTTGATGTGTTACTATCGTAAAACCAATGGTGTAAATGGCTTCTTCTTTATTTCCTTTCAACAATGCCAACTGGGTTTCTAAATGACCTATTTTCTTAAGCAAATCACGATATACCCTATCTTTCTTTTGTGTGAAAAGTGACACTGTCTTGTCTTGTGTCCCATCTTTCCACAAGCAAAACAATCAACTTCCTGATCTTTTCTTCTTTCTTTATCATTTCACTAGCCTGGTAGTTATTATAATTATTATAATTTTATTTACCCAAAAACTGAGATGCTCATTTTCAGCCTCCTCCTAATTACTATACGAAGCACAAACAGCTTGAAGCGCATTAGCGTTTTTTCCTTTTTTGTTCCTAGGCATTTTGGGATAATTTTCAAACTTAGAGATAGCCCACTTATATGGTTAATCAACAAAATTCTCTATTCCATCAAACATTTCCTGAGAACCATGTTTAGCTATGTATTTCACAATAATTTCTTCCATTTTCAAAAGTATCGGGCTTTAAAAGTACCTTGTGATCTAATAGTTATTCGCAACGTCTGATTTAAATGACTACACATTTTCTAGTTGCCTTAAGATATCCATTAGTCTAATTATTCACAGCTCCAGTAGCCTACTTCGGACGCAAATGAACAAAATAGCCACACTACAGAGGCTTCTAAACTTAACCACGGCCACAATCCTTTCGACCTAAAATTTTGACTACTCAGAACAGTAAGAAATGTTTTATTTTATTTTATTTTTTATTTAACACTGTCACAGTACATCGGACAAAACCACACTACGTCAGGTTTTATGTTATTTTCTCAAAACAACTTACTTAGCCACAGTACTTCGGGCTTAAACTATATTTATCAAATTTAACACACTGCCACAGTACATCAGGCGAAACCACACTGCTTCGGGTTCTTGTTTTAAACTTCACAGAGTCACGGCGCGCCAGACTCACTATAACACAATAGTTGTGAAATAATTCTGTGACCACACTGCGTCGGGTCTATTCAGTTACTTTAGAATTTCCTCAGAACTATAACAACTTTCACAATCAGTTTCAAGTACGTTAGAAACATACACATTTGTTTCAGTTACTTTAGAAACAACCAATCTAATATAACTCTGCCACCACATTACTTCGGATTGATTCAATTACTTTAGAATCTTAACAGAATTATAAGAGACCAACACCAAGTTTCAGTTACTTTAGAAACTTTACACTTAAGCACTTTGATTCAGTTACTTTAGAAACAACAATTCTAATACAACTCTGCCACCACACTGCTTCGGGCTGATTCAGAATCTTAAACAAAATCGTACGAAATAGGCTTAACAACTCCTCCTGCTAATACTGAATAAATCAAATTCTCTTCTGTCCTTAAAATTTTCCTTTCTGGATTTTTTAAAACGAGTAGGTTTCCTGACAAAAACCAGCATAAATGAAAGAAAACAGCTTTTCTCTTACCTTTCCTCACTTTTTGTTGGAAATTCATCGATGGGTGGCTCGCCAATGTAAGAAAAAAATAATGTGGACGTAGAAGATCTCAAAAATGAAGTTTATTACAGCATAGCAGTGGCAAGGTGCACAAAGCACCTTGGGTTCACCGGCGTCAGAATGAGCCCAGAACATCCAAATCTTAAACCTTTTATCCTGTTCTTAATGTAAATTAAGTTGCTCTTGTTGTAACAGCTGTGGTCTGTATGTTCATGAAGTTGTGACACCCCATTGTCTGAGAAGGTTCTCTGTGTCCCACACCCAGTCCCATTCTACAATTGACTACCATTTGTTCAGGATGTGATCAACCCAAATGGTGAAGAAACAATATAACTTGACTTTCTTTCATCTCTATAATAATAAAGCCATTTTGGGGATGAGCTCATTCTAAAATATATTTTGGAGTGGAATTTGGGTCGAGGCAGACTACAATTTCTTACAGGTGGTATAATGCCCTTTTCACAAGATGTAAAATAAGTCTCTGATGTCCCCAGAGTGTGTATGTGAAGTTTTAGCTCTAGATACCCCACAGATATTTTTTTAAAGCATGTTAAAGTTGTCACTTTTTGAGGGTTAGCAAAAACGCACCGTTTTTGTGTCTGTCCCTTTAAATGCAAATGAGCTGCTGCTCCCGGCACAGTGGGCGGAGCTACAACAGCTTGTGTCCTTTACCTCATAGACACACACTGAAAATTTCTAAAACTTTTAGCCTTTTACGTTCAAACCGGAGTCAGACAAAGATGGAGAGACTCAAGAAGAAGTGAAAAAGTAGAATGCAACAGGACATTTCTGAATGGTTAGTTGATGAATTTATGTAGCTTATGTGGAGTTATCTTATAGTCATTGATTAGCATATTCTGTCATGATAATCTATAAATTGTGTTCCTGGGGGCTGGGTTTATGTAAATTTTAGGGTTAGTGATGTCACTAACCCGGGAGGAATGTCGTGCAGTCCCTACCAGCCGTTTGTTGTAGTCCTTAAAAAGCAATTTCTGTAAAATAAAATATCTCCCTTTGCTTTGAACTTTGAGCATTATAACTTTGCAGATGTTGCTTATGCTCAAACAGCAACATTACACACTAACTAAAGTTAGCCAGCACAGTCTTGGTTTGGGGGCCCTGTGACCGCGGGTGTGGGTAGCGTTTAGCCGTTCGTGAGCGCCGCTGGGTATCAGCCGCAGGGCGGAGCTGAGAAACACGAGGTGCTGACTTTGCTAGCTGAGGAGGCGGCGTTCTTCTGGGTCGGCTAGAAGCAGAACTGGAGAGCTTTGGCAGGAAGTGTCGCATAGCTTGTGATGACTTCTGTGCCTCGGTGAAACACTCCACAAACCCCTTTACAGCTGGGCCGAAGAGGCCAGTGCTGGAGACCTGGTGAGTCGAGGAACGCCATTCTGTCCACCTCCCTGATGTCGGTGAGGTTTAGACAAAGATGGCGCTCGAGCACGATCAGGTTAGCCATACCACTGCCGATAGCTTGAGAAGTAGCCTTCGTCGCGCGCAGTGCTAAGTCCGTGGTGCTTCGAAGGTCTCTGAACGACTCAGGATCCAGGCCAGACTCGTCCATAGCCTGGAGGAGTGTGGTCTGGAAAACCTGCAACACCACCATGGTGTGCAGGGCCGAAGCAGCCTGGCCGGAAGCGGAGAACGCGCGTCCAGCGAGGGCTGAGGTGTTTCGGCAGGGTTTGGATGGATGAACTGCTCTACCACTTCTTCGAGGGGAGGCAGTGTCTCATATCCTTTTTCTGCAGCGCCGTCAACCGAGGAGAGCGTTGCGGAAGTATAAGAGCTTGTGTGCGCCGAGTAAGGGGCGCACCATGACTTCGTCAGCTCTTCGTGCACCTCAGAAAAAAATGGCGCTGGTTTGTGACGGGCAGCCTGTCGACGCCCTGGGAGAAACCAACCATCCAATCTGCTTTTAGCAGGCTACTCGGGTACGGCCCACTCAAGCCTGAGATCCGCCACCGCCACGGTGAGGATTCAAAGCATTTCCGCGTCAGAGTTCATCCTGGCGCTAGCACTGGACTTTTAACAGCTTGAATTATGAAGGTTATGAAGGCCCATACATACATACATACATACATACTGTTCATACATTCTGCATGGTATTTTTCCACCTGTTTTTTCAAGTAACCACTTGAAGTAATAGCAACAAACAACACAATCTGAGGTATCTTATATTTCTAGCCCAAACAACGCGGGACAAGTTAAGACTAAATTTTAATGCACAGACTTAGTGGGTTGTTTAAACAGTAGTAGGCCTATGCTAACATTTGCAGACACCACTAATAAATGACATTGATTGGCATCGCCCACACAGGCTATTACTGCTAGTAAAAAGCTTAGACCAGGGTGTATCTTCTTCTGATACATGATTTGCATAAGTCACCTCAGTAAAAGAATGAGATAAAACTGTCGTAGCTCAATCACAATGATCAGTGTTTTTGTACATGCATTAGATGATTGAAGCAGCCAGTCGGTTTGATGGTGATGGTGCCACGTGTTGGCCTCATGAGTCAATCATCCCACACTAGTTCTGTTCACAGTGTCCATTAGAAAGAAAACAGAACACTATTAATCAAAAGCAGAGGTTGCTTATTTGAACATAATGTACCTTTTAACAGCTGTTATACAACAATTCATCATCTCAAAGGCCTCGGTGAACCAAACAACACAAGAATGCTTTAGATGGTCGACTTCTTGTGAAGAAGGTTGTTGAACTTTTGTACTTTCATGTGTGATCATGAGACAACGTAAAAATACTTAATGTTTGAAACTTTTGAACGGTAGTGTTTAATGTTACAAAAGCTTTAGATTTCAGAAAAATTCTGTTCTTTTGAACTTTCTATTCATCATAGCATCATGAAATAAAAATGTAAAAAACTGTTTTCAACATTGATAATAATCATAAATGTTTCTTGAGCATCAAGTAATCATATTAGAATGATTTCTGAAGGATCATGTGACACTGAAGACTAGAGTAATGATGCTGAAAATTCAGCTTTGATCACATTAATAAATAACACTTTACTATATATTTACATAAAACAGCTGTTTTAAATTGTAATAATATTTCACAATATCACTTTTTTTGTTTGTATTTTTAATCAAATAAATGCAGCCTTGGTGAGCACAAGAGACTTCTTTCAAAAACATTTAACAAATCAAAATTATTCCAAACTTTATTGTTGACCAATCAATTGGAAATTTACATTGAAAAAATAAAAAAATAAACGCTGTCTGCCATGCGTATATGTCCTGGATGATAAAATATGAAATCATAACCTTGAGTAAATCTCACCAGATGCTCAGCTAGGATTAAAATCCACAACATTTTAACCAAGCTAAATGCAATTTAATGAAAATATAATTAAGAATGAGGTTGCAGTCATGTTCGATTTTATTTTAGCACTAACTAAAGCTATTTAATATGCACGATTATGCATTTGTCCAGTGCAATTATACTTTTAAAAAGCACCAATGTTCCCTCTGTTTGCATATTCACAAATGAAAGGTTTTCACCTTCATGGAGTCATTAAAACGAGTAAATGAATTTAAAATACAGTATTGTGTTTGATCAGTTCTGGCATGTTCCTAAAGATTATCCAGCCATAGAGATACTGTCATCTGCTGAATGAGGGTTAGCCATGGTGGCTCTTCATTTAATTAATTTTTGATTTAATTGAATAATTATAACCTTTTCAGGCGATGTGCTCAATGATCCATCATGGCACGCTAGAATGTCACAGCAAAACTGTGCATAAAACTTTAAAAGAGGAAATAATAAAGGAAATCACTGTTATGTCTCCTAGTCCTAGATGGCAATGAGATTAAATTGAGCCTTTTGGACTGTAAAAAATTGTATGAGAATTATATAAGTTATGTTTTTACATTGCTTTAACTCATCAAAATCAGTACTCAACTTTTTTTTATGTTATACAAGATTCAACTCATTTTTTTTTAAAGTCAGTTGAATGTAATTTAAGTTGAAATGACATACTGTAAACATACAAGTTGATTTTACTTAATTTAAGGTATAGCAACTTTTTTTTTTCAGTTTCAGAAGCCATTTGCAATGACAAGTCAGAGATTTCACTATGAATTAACTCAAGTATTTCTCATTAAATTCTCTCAAAAACAGATCGAGATGTGTTATCTGCATTATTTTAATAACACTAAGTTACTGTTTTTATTTCTCCAGGGGCTTTTAATGAAACAGCATCTGCTGAGCTTTCCCTTTGGGCCCATGGCACTTTTTGGTGTGTATTATGTTACGTTTTTGTGTATTGTTTTTGTTCGCACGCTTTGCATAGAGCATGTACTGCATAATTATTTTAACCTCTCCTCCTAGTGAATTAGTTTCATTTATTCAACTGATCGCTTATGCGTGATAATCTCCCATCTCATTAAATATGTTCCCGTATGAATAATGTAGATGATCACGTTATCATTGTTTACCCGACAGTGAATGTGTCTAGTGCTTTAGCCCTGGGTTGTTAGTATGTTCTGTAGTGACATTGTGGGAACAAAAAGTGAGGTGCAAGAAGGACAAACTAAAATGTTATTCCCATGTTGACTAAAAAAATGTTTTATGCAGTATTTACTCTTAGAGAATCCTGAGGCATAATTATATGAAGGTTATGAGGCTCATTTAGTACATTTAGTTTTTTTTCCTCAAAAGAAACCTTGCAAGAAAGTGCATCTTTGTGACAGTTAGTTTAGAATCATTAAAGTCACCATGAAATCAAAATTGACCATTCTTATTTTTATAATTATTTATAATAAATGATTTATCCGTGCACATCATGTGCCCTCGAAATCTTTAATCAAAGACTTTAATAACTTTCCCCGCCTCATTGCAGCGGCATCTCTTTTTTTCTCTGATGACTTACTGGTGTGGGGGCGGGGCAACCTGTCACTCACATGAGCTCGACCAATAGCAAACCACAACCATCAATTCCTGATGGACAAAATCAAGCCCCGCTCTACATTTTTTTCTGTTCAAGAAGCCGCTTCCCTCGTATACACAATAGGGATAAAAAGACTATCTGACTTTCATTTAATGTGTTTGGAGAGTAAAAAATTGCAGAATTTTGGTTATAATTAACCTGTTAATATTGCAAAACAGTATCACTTTTTCAATTCATTTGATTTTAAAATCCACTTTCTAATTAAAATATTTGATGTACTTTTTACAACAGATATTTTCCAGAAAATAACACTGCCTAAAGTTCTCAATCATAAATCCTATGAAATAAAAATGTGTGTGCTAATATTGTTGACTTATTATGTTAAATTGCGGATATTTTTATATTTAGTTTCAATGGGGGCTTGAAAAAAACTGAAGGGAAGAACCACTGATCTACGATTTAGCGAGGGACGATTCCTTCCACATTTATCCTTGTGTGATTTCAACACAAGCTGAGCAAACCAGCAGAGGTTATGTTGTTAAAACAGCATGATATGCACACCGTAACCTCATTCATTTAGCATGCATATGTCTTTGCTGCTTTATTATTTTACATCTAAGGGACAAAGAATGAGCCAAGACACATGAACATGACAATTCAGCCAAACTAGATTAGATTATGTGGAAGCAGAAAGAGATAAACTTGCAAGCCCAGAAAGTTTCCAGACCAGGAAAACTGATTTCTGGATCTTACATCTTGTACAAATGTAATTTGTTGTGTGTGTGTGCGCGCGCGCGCGCGCACGTGTGTGTGTGTGTGTGTGTGTGTGTGTGTGTGTGTGTGCCCCCAGACATTAGCTAAATATGACAAAACATGTTTTTCATTCTAAAAATAGGTTTTCTTTTAGGTTCAGGGTTATTTGGTAGCAATTATAATTAACTTTATATATATAAAAACAATAGAAGTCAATGGTGCAGTTAAGTATGTCCTCATGCCAAGTAAATGTGCAGAAACGGCTCTTGTTTACACCTTTGCACACCTTTAGGTATAGTAAGGTTTGACCTTTGACCTTTCCTTTAGTAGCCTTTGCAAATAATAACCCCTGAAATGTGACTATTATTATCAGTTGTACTACTGTTTAAATGAAATCTGATAGCTTTTCCAAATTTTTACGGAAGCAAATTTTCCTCGCGCAATATGAGAGTGCTAGAGGAATATGTGAAGTGTGTTCTGGCATCACCGCACAAAGCTTCATGCATTTGTCTTAGTTTGCATTCATTATTCTTCTGGGTGCGTAGGAAATGGATGTGGATTTTTTCCCTCTGGTGTAATAAAAAACGCGTTGGCTGTAATCATCATAAATGACCAGACAGCACAGTGATCGCAATGCTTTCTTTACTTTAACTTTTTATTAGCAGGGAAATATTTTTTTTGCCATGCATGGTTGCTTTTGTGATGCTAACGATTCTAAATCACAGTTTTTTTTTTTTATGTTGCAGAATATGTGATTTAGCAAAATATGGAGAAAAATTTAAAATGATATCCCCTTTGATTATATTTTTTAATAGGTTGGAAATGCAGGAATTTTGAAATTGACTGGATTGAATTGCAATAGCATTGAACTGAACATGAACAAATCAGTTCAAGAAAAAAAAAATAATATAGAAGAAGGTAAAGGTTAAAAATGGAAACAACTTAGGAGGGGACAAACCTGACAAAAATAATGCCCCAAAAACAGATTTTCTACCTGAAGAAATATTAGAGGAGCATTTGAATGAAATTATATGCTAATGGAGGAGTTAAGCATGTAATGATAGAACCCATTAGTTGATACACTCAGGCACAGTGTCAACTCATTAGTGAAATGAGGATTTGTTACAAATGGCATAAGCTTTTCCCTGTTCCCAGTGCAGTTTGGCAGTTTGGCTTTTTAGCTGCGATTCCCTTCACTACATTTATAAGCCATTCAATACATCAGTTTAGCATTAAGAAATGAGAGGAAGTGTTAGCCTATATTTTGATTATAAATTGGATTAAACCTTTCACGCATAGTGGTCACTACAGTGGACAGCTATTAAAAAAGCATTTTCTTGAATTTGCACGGGTTTTTATGGCAAAGTTGCACATCAGCCTTTTCATTGGACCCTGGTGCATCATCCTATAAATTGCAACCAAGTGGCAAGCCTTTGTGTTTCGATTTTTTCCCCCTCCAAGCCAAGATGGCCAAGGGTCAGTCAGATATGCCAAGTTGCTCCGGAATATCCACCCATTCCTTCTATCCTATAGGACACTCTTGTAGGTAAAAAAAATATTGCAGCATCAAGCAATATCTAATGAGTCATATCACAGTAACATTTTCCAAGTTTTGATTTTAGATTGAGAGAAAACTCTGATTAATCACATGTCCACTGTAGTGGACGTCATGCATCAATTGCTATATTTCAGCTACAATTCATAATTATATTGTGAATATTGTTTTTGAAATTTAAAACTTAAAAACGTAATCTGCAGTGACTTTTTTACTGTAAATAAATGTACTTGTATTATTAGAATGTAATTTTCATTGACATCGAAAAAAGTCATGTGATTACATAATGTATGACACTTGTAATGCATTACTTTACTTGTTAGATCAAAAAGTAATCTGATTTCGTAATGCATGTTATTGTAATGCGTTTCCTTACTCATAACATCAAAAAGTAATCTGATTACGTAATGCATGTTACTTGTAATGCGTTTCCTTACTCATAACATCAAAAAGTAATCTGATTACGTAATGCATGTTACTTGTAATGCGTTTCCTTACTCATAACATCAAAAAGTAATCTGATTATGTAATGCATGTTACTTGTGATGCATTTCTTTACTCATAACATCAAAAAGTAATCTGATTACGTAATGCATGTTACTTGTAATGCGTTTCCTTACTCATAACATCAAAAAGTAATCTGATTACGTAATGCATGTTACTTGTGATGCATTTCTTTACTCATAACATCAAAAAGTAATCTGATTACGTAATGCATGTTACTTGTAATGCGTTTCCTTACTCATAACATCAAAAAGTAATCTGATTACGTAATGCATGTTTGTGATGCATTTCTTTACTCATAACATCAAAAAGTAATCTGATTACGTAATGCATGTTACTTGTGATGCGTTTCTTTACTTGTTACATCAAAAAGTAATCTGATTAGGTAGTGCACATTACTTGTAGTTAATTACTTGTTAGATCAAAAAGTAATCTGATTAGGTAATGCATGTTACTTGTAACACATTACTTTACTTGTAACATCAAAAAAGTAATCTGAATGCGTTATGCGTGTTACTTGTAATGCATTACCCCCAACACTGATCATTTCAGATGAGATTGAAAAAAACGTATCGCTAGGTTTTCTCAGAGGAGGGCTATGATAGAAATGTGCATGTCCATCTTGAACATAATCAGAATTATCAGCTAATAAGGGTAAATCTCCATACTCTGGTGCACTGGAGGGAGCATCTGAGTGGTTTCCACAGTTGTACCTTGACAGACTGTAGAAAATTCTGATGGAATCACGTCCTCATGTTCTGATATCAAAGATACGCGAAGTGCAACTTGTATGAAGTTGTATGAAGCCTTTGCAATATTTTGCATTTATATTTTTTTGTATATATTTTATAGTTTTCACATGATTTGATATAATTGTATTGATTAGTTTGTTAAATTCACATACTTTATCTGTTTGATTATTGTCTTATATTTAATATAGTATATCTTAAGTTTAAACCATAACCGCATGCTGTCCACTCAAGTGGACATCTGAAGATCTCTTTGAAAAATTTGAGAAAAAAAAATGAAATAAAAATCAATTCTTGTTTTTCATGCCCTAAGAGCAATAAAAACACATAGGAAAAAAATCCTGACTGAGGTTATTATAATTCATGCATGAAAGGGTTAAAATAAGTGACTATAAAAACGTATAAAATATTTTTTTTCTTGTAAAACATTACATTATAAAACTGTATTTACATTATAAAACGTTATTAAGATATTTTATTTAATATGCCTATTTCTTTTCTTTCTTTTTTCGATTTTATTTTATATTCAATTTTAGTTTTCTTTAGTTCGTAATTATTAAGAAAAAAACACCACACTGACCCAATCTCAAATGGCGCAGTTCGTTTAGCTCCTGTTGAATCCGCGAGACCGTATTTAACAGCACAGATGGCTTACTGAAGCCCACATATACGGCTCTGGATGACTTTTCATCATTGCTGGGTTCAGATTAGCCACAAACATCCAATACGAATGGAGGGTCACAATGAGTTGTCTCTCACACTCCAATTAGTTTATTAAAGACAAGAGGCTCGTCTGGTGGGTTGATGTCACGGCACGCAATCCACCGATTACACCACGCACTTTCGCAATGAGTCTTGAGCCATTAGGTGCTTTTATTTGTTTCTGCGTATTGCCATTAGAAAACTATGTCATATGTTTTCCAACTATGTTTTCCAAGTAAAAAAATATTTCATGTCAAGAGCGTTTAATATGGTCTGTGGTGCCCTTTGGTTAATGCACTGATAAACTCACCTCTGGAAAGTCTGATTCATTTAAGTGAATCGATTCGTTCGAACAATTCGTACAAGTCAAACGTTTCATAGTTGAACTCTTTAGCGTTTTGACTCGCCCGTATTTCTTTCTTTTTTCTTTTCTTTTTTTAAATCAAGTACCCCACATGTAGTTAACTACTTCCAAACCGTTGTTTATGTATTTTGTATTATTAAGTTGTAAGCTACTCATATTCACTTTAGTTTTCCCAACACTGGAGACTGGACCGACCATGTAGCCTTATGCTAATCGCTAGGACACGGCTCTGAGAGGGCTAGGCCTATTCCCAATCACAACTGACAGATGTCGGATGCTACTGCTACACTGTAAGTATTTCAGCTCTCTGCTCCTGTTTGGATGTGTAGACTGGAAACTTCTTGAATTTAATTTTGTTTTTGTTTTTCTTGGAACAAAACAGATGCCGTCTCCATACCTGCAGGAAATGTATGCATAAACTGAATCCCCACAGTAATCCGACTGTGAAATAAACACCTGGCTATTTATTTTTTTAGCTTTGTCTGTTCACAGGGCTTGCATGAGTCGAGGGTTACAGCCAGGCAGTGTTGGGGCTTGAGGGTAACGCACTGTAGCCTAAGTAATGTAATCAGATTACTTTTTCAAGTAACAAGCAACAATATACTTTTACATTTACATAAAAATATCTGAGTTACTTTTTCAAATAAGAAATTTATTGACTGACAGTCTGACACCTCTCCTGTCCCCATGTTGAGGGAAATCGGAAGTAAGTGCAGCATTGTGTGTAAACAGGGTTAGGCTATTCGTCATCTCACTTGCACAAAAACATATTCAGTGTTCCTCAAAATGGCAATGAAATGCAAACTCAGAATATTATGCACTCGACAGAGACTGCAACTTGAAGGTTTTAAATGGTATTTTACTAGCTGGCGATGCTGTGCTTGTTCTCCTAGATTTGAGCAGAGGTGTAAAAAGTACTCAAAAATGTTACTCAAGTGAAAGTACAAGTACTGAGGGAAAATTTTACTCAATTAAAATTAAAAGCTTTTAATCTCTAAAAACATGAAGTCAATGAACCACATACAAGGTTTTATCCTGCTTTAGAACTATTTGTATTTAATTGTATTTAATTATCAAACTATAAGACTACTATCTAATGCCAGTATGCAACATGCTTTAAACAATCCACTAAACATACTTTTACCACTAAAAGAATAGAATTCACTACGGAATGGCCACAGGTTCGCAGCTGAATCACGTTCTTCCTCCATTTTCTTCCACTGATTGACTGTTATAATTTCTCTAATTTCCAGGTCAAGGTGCTCTGCATTGAGAGCCTAAGTCCCTCCCCTCCGCTTCCGGCTCATGGGACCTTATTTCGAAAAAAATATGAATGGTAGTCAATGGCGAGAGACAATTTATATTTTTATTCCATCTGAACTCTGCCCTGAATTACACATGATGTTTGTTAATTTGAAAGATAATTATGAAAGTCAAGAAAGCCGCAGTTTGTCATAAAACAGAAGTGAAAATCGCTCAATGAATTACATCTCTCGTCTCGCACTATGTACGTCACAAGATCCGTTGCTCGTATGTGTGCAGTCTGGTACAAAACACTCGGGCATTACGGCGTAACGTTACGATTATAACGTAAGACTATAGAAAAAATGACAGACGTTAGCTTCAGTAAAGTTAGCTTCATTCATTGAGAGAAAAGGTATGACGTCACATGTGCGCCTTTTGGGTTTGTAGTCTTTGTAATTACGTATTTTCACAGTCTTATACCTCAACAGTTTTACATCAAACTGCGACTTTCTTGACTTTAAAATGTATCTTTTTAATTGACAAACATCATATGTGTAATTCAGGGCACAATTCAAACGAGATCAAAATATTTGTTGTCTCTCGCCATTGACTACCATACAATATTTTTCCGACATAAGGTCCCATGGTGGTCAACCGGAAGGGGAGGGACTTAGGCTCTCTATAGATGTATGAAGTCACTTCCAAAGGACCAATGAATATGTCTTCCCAATTTCATGGAATGTGAAAACGAATCTTATTGGCAGAATAAATGACATTTAAATTAAACTGGGCATGAGCGCAATTCAATTGGTTTGGTAATAGCAAGGGAAAATAGAATGAAGTGATCTCCAAAAAAGAAGTACTTTTTGACTATAAATAAAATTGTAAGGAGTAAAAAGTACTTTTTTTTCTTAAAAAATGTAATTAAGTAAAAGTATTGATTTTTAATTGTACTCAAGTAAAGTAAAAATCACCAAAAATAATACTTAAGTACAGTAATCAAGTAAAATGACTCAAGTATTTTACACCTCTGGATTTGAGTGCTGCTTTCGACACTGGACTATGCTGTCCTTCTTGCTGCTTGGAGCACTGTGCTCGTGTGCTGGCATAAAAGGAAGTGCCCTTGAGTTGTTTAAATCATATATTTCCAATATAAGTTTTAAAAATTAACATTGGTGAACATTCATCTGAGGCAGCTCCTTTATCGTCTGGTGTTCCCCAGGGATCCATCTTGGCTCCTATTCTTTTTTTCATTATATATGCTCCCATTGGGTTCTATCTTTAGGAAGCATGTGCTTTTGCTACATTGCTATGCAGATGATTCTCAAATCTATCTGTCCTTAAAACAAAGTTATGATGGTTTGGAAGCACTTATGATCTGTTTATCTGATGTGAAGGCCTGGCTGTCTTTAAATGTTCTTCATTTTAATGAGAGTAAAACTAAAATTATAGTGTTCTGTTCATCGGATTCTCTTAATTCTCTGCGAGTTATCCTCTTCTGTGTAGCCTTGTGTTGTTTTTGATGATGGTTTGAAATTACGACTACTAGCAAAAGTAAAACCTTTTATGTCTAGTAAAAATTTTGAAAAAGTAATTCATGCCTTTATTACGTCTAGGGTGGATTACTGTAACATACTGTATTTTGGGATTAGCCAGCTCTTTCTCGCTTGCAGATTGTTCAAAATGCGACTGCAAGACTTTTAACTAAAAAAATAAACGAGACCACATTACGCCAGTTTTACGTTCTTTTCACTGGATTATCGAGTACATTTTTTAATGGTTTGGCTCCTACTTACCTTTCGGATTTACTGACTGAACATCGTCCAGTTTTGTATCTCTGGTCGTCCAACCAGAGATTGTTGTGCATCCCGAAGAGTTGAAGCTGAAATGTAGGGGTGACGGTGCCTCTTCAGTGGCTGCCCCCAAACTGTGCATGCTCTGCCCTTCTGTATTAGATCTGCATCATCACTTTCTGTTTTTAAATCGAAGTTAAAAAACGTTTCTTTTTTGATTTGGCATTGATTTAATACATTACTTGTATTAAAGTTCAATAACATAGTTTCAAAGCTGTGAATGCAGTTGTCAAGCATCTGTTGAATGCAGGTTTTGAACAACTTAAGGGAGAGGAACTAATGACAATTTTCATTTTTGGGTAAACTATCCCTTTAAAAGCTGTTTATACCTGTGAACATGCAATGGTTTTAAATGAATTGGTTTTAATAGTTTCATTGAATAAAAAACATTTTGACAAGAACATTGTTTGGATTGTCTTTTGTTTTGCATTTATTCTGAAGTTGCATTATAATATTACAACCTATAGATTAAAGGTAGGGTAGGTAATCCTGTTCAGAAACACTTTTTTTTATACTGGGTGAAATGGTCCTTCCATCCTGATAGTAGTCAATACATTATGTGTTTAGAAAAAGGAATGAAAAAAATCAGACCTCTGTAGCAGCTGCAGGACAGTAAAAACTCTGACCAATCACTGCCATTCGGTGCGAATGTAAAGAACCAATCAGATGCCTTCATGTCTCGTGCCCGCCCCGAGCCCCACTGCGCGCGCTGCCCTGCGTGCACTCATCACATGTCACCGTTCCCGGAAATATTCAGCTCAAAGCACCTGCATATGCAGTCACCGAAGGCAAACAAGGCAAAAACTACTTCCTCGGACCCTGCCCGCACTCTTGAACGACCTCCTCTGCTTCGCCCTCAACCCCGGACCTGTCCTCGAACCGATGATGCGGTACTATGAATCTTACACGAAATTCATCTTCATCACAGTGTAACTGATGGTAATGGAAAAACGTGTATCAATGCAACCTGTCTTTAGTTTTGCCTTATAAATATAGCTCGTTACCGAATGAAACTTTACCATTATCGATATGCTAGCTTGATAGTGAGTACTAAAAGAAATCTTATTTGTTTATATTCATAGTGATAAAGTTAGGTATTTTATTACATGTGATTCTGACATGATGTCACTGTATGTACTGCGCTCCTTCCTCTCCACTCGTCTCAGGTAATAAATGCGTCTTGTTCCAGCCTGAGCGTTTGGCGTCGCGCGTTCATGTGTTTTGGGGGCGTGGCTTTGGAAGGAGCTCAGAAGGGAGGGGGTGGAGTGAATGGAAATAATGAGCTGTGTTTATTGCAGATTAAAAGGTCTACAGTCACTCGATTTTTAAATTTTCTTTTTCAGAGTACTTACATTTTAATTATGTATTGGTATATAAAGACAGTTTAAACAAATTTGGAATGTTTTTTTTTTTAGAAAAATGATTACCTACCCTACCTTTAATATACTGTAATAACTACATATTATATAATTATAATATAATATCATTATTAGTAATTATTTAGAAAATTATAATAATATTTAGCAGTAATGTATCAATAGAGATATTACAGTACAATACCGTATAATTAATTGCAGCAGAAGCAGACCAATTAACAAAATACAGTACAATACAGTAAAGGACTGTTTACAGTACTGATCTTGTGTACTCTAAAGTGAATTACAGTACAGTTACTGTAAATCAAAATACAGTAACTTGCTGGCAACCGTGCTGCCAGTAATGTACTGTAAAAATAAATACTGTAAAATCGTTAACAGTGTATGATTTATCTGAGTTCTTCAAGCATTCTTGGGTATATACTTCAATGCTAAACGATAAAGCCTTTATCACTGTATAGACCTTATGCGCCAGAGAAACGAGGGCGCCGCCATCTTTCGAATATTGTCTTTGAACTTCCGTTTTTGCGGTCGCTCTGTATATTTCTATGGCATTGCTGTCAAATTGCTTTTGAAGTGGATTTACTTAATGTAAAGTCAACGAATGTTATCATGAGGATTGTAATGTTTAAAGCAGATGTCTTAACAAATGTCAGTAGACCGGGAAGATTTTAAAACGAGCCGATCATTCATAAATACGTAAGATCGCTGTGAAAATACAGACCGGAAGTCAAAAGACAACGAGGGCAGCGCTGAAAAGGGGCGGGACTACATAAGGTCTATAGAATACTTGACGTAATGTTGTGTGCCTTATTCTGTGTAAGAAGCCATCATCTCACAGAAGGATGTTTTCATAACTGACGTTACGAAGTGAGTTTAGAGTAAAAACGTCATTAAATGTTGTCTTTTGTTGGACGAGGTTCATAAATGCTTCTCGTGTTTGGAAAGATGTTTGACGCCTGTTGCTTTTTCAAATGCACGTTACAGTATAAGCGACAAAAACTCGCAGGGATTTCAGATAGAGCAGAACTTACTACTGATCACAGAGCTGTGCTTCACAAGCTGCACATAAAAAAAAGAAAAAATTGCACTAAGCCCAATCGGTGTAATCGCGATTTCGGGTTAATTGCGATTAATCGTGCAGCCATAATCATAATGCATTACTTTTGATAAAAATAAATAAATTAGTGATAAATTACTTACTTTTTTTGGGAGTAAGGCAATATTGTAACTCATTACTCTTACAAGTCATTTTTCGCAACACGGGTTACAGGTGATAGTGGTGGTCGAAGCCTTATATAAGATGTGTGTGAGGGCGCTAATACCTCCCACCTGCAACATCCAGTACTGAATCACTTCCTCTGATTGTGGCATAGTCGCTCTGAATAAGTAATCAGCAGACATATGAAATCAATGCATCCTTTGACATTCACAGCATAGCTTTTGTGTATGGTGGGAGGCTCGTTCATCACTGCTCTTTTAACACTGGTGGAGCATCCAGATTAAGCGCTTTGACAGGAACACCCAATTGATTTTATGTGACCTTGGACTCAGAGTTCTTATTTTTGAGGTGAAATAACTGAAAATAATTCATCATTAGTCTTTTTGTTTTGCCCACATGTCAGCCTACATATGTGATTGTTAAAATGCTATACTGCTTTTAGTGGTTTCTTGAGTGCTGGGACAAAATAGGAACTTCAGAAAAATAAAAGTGTATGTGTCAAGTACCTTTTTTTTATATTCAGAGATCCTTATCTGTGTTTGGTGCAATCTTCATTTCCTTTGTTTATTTCCTGCCTAGTTCTTAATATGAGTCAGAGCTGTCAGATGCCTGTTATAATACATATATTATTGTATATTACCACAATTTATTTCATAGTTTATTTAATTTTATATTTATATATAATATATATAATATTACTTTTTATATGTATCATATTTGTGTGTGTGTATTCCCTCTCTCTATCTATCTCTCTCTCTCTCTCTCTCTCTCTCTCTCTCTCTCTCTTGCATAAATAGATAATTTCCCCCATTTTTTTATATAACACATTATATATAATAATAATATTTTTCTTTAATTATATTTTTTAAAGAAATATAAATATCACACGCACACACCACAGACTGTGTGACCTTGTTGAACTTATGGAAAGAGGACATTTAGTATGGGGACTGGCTTTGATATTATCTTATTTTATAAATGTTTTCATAAATATCTGATGGTGCTGACAAAAGGTAGGGACACAGCTGTGAAACCTTATGAAAGAGGTCATCTTTTTAAATGAACATCTTCCTTCTGTCAGGACATAGTCAGGACATTTTTCTTCTAAAGATCCATATTTATATTTCTGTGTTTTAAGTTTAATATCTATCTTTCTTAACCTATGAATTATTAAGCTGTGGTCTGAGCACAGCTGGTTTTAGGGGTAGTGAGTGTCAAAACCTTGATAAAAGAAAAAGAAAATTAAATTAAATGCTACATTTTATGAGCACATGTGGGGCATTTTGTACCCTATATCTCAGTTTTTTGCTTGTAAAGGTCCCGTATAGAAATACATTTAGAACCTCTAATTTATCTGGGTTTGCACCAAATTATATGTAAATATATTTATCTACACAGTAACTGAGAGTTTTTCTTTTTTCTCTTCTTTTTTCTCTTAGTATCTCACAGTAACTTATATAACCCTTATATAAAAGGAAAGATAAATGAGCTGTTCGTGGACATTATCATAACCTCCACTCGATGAGGGACGAGAGACATTAAAATAGCAGTTGGCAGAAGACTAAAGCGGCTCCGCTATTCATCTCAGGTTCACATATGCGGCTGAAATGTTGTCAGTGTTGGTCTCAGTTGAGAGAGGGATCTGGCATTATGTTAATTACATTCTTTCAAATAAAGTTGTCTGTAATATCAAGCTTTACCTGTTAATATGAAGATACATTTCTAGCTCTGACTGATTTTAAATCATAATTTTGGCCACTCCTTAAATGGTCATACCATTAACATTACTTGAGCAGCTGATGCACTATAAAACCGCACTCATTCAGGGACGTGCATTTATTGCATGGACGAAAAACATAATGTGTTTAAAATGCATATACACAGTTCATTTAAATGATAACATTTGCCTCCTTTAAAGGGATAGTTCACTTTGAAATTAAATTTTGGTATGTTTTAGCTTACCTCAAGGGCATCCAAGATGTAGGTGTCTTTTTTTCCGCAGTAGTTTAAATTTTGATATTTTTAGGTCAAACCGTTCTTGTCTGTCAGTCATATAATGCAGGTCTATGGTCACTGTCTCAAAGAGCAAGCACAGAGTCCAAATTACGGTAAACAATTCCCCATCGTAAGTACACATTGATGGCCCAAGACACGAAACGAGCGGTTTGTGTGAGAAAACGAACAGTATTTATATCGTTTTTACCTCTTGAACACAGCCACGTCCAAGTGATCTGAGGGTGCGGGCGGGTATAGATATATACACTAGATGTCGCATTGGCTACGGTTTCGCAGTAGCCAATGCCAGTAGCTGTGTTCAAGAGGTAAAAACGATATAAATACTGTTAAAAAATGCAGAAAGAAAGAGAATGCGACAGAGCTCGTAATAAAACAAGAACCAACATTGGTTTGGCTTTTTGTATATGGTGAGAACTGAGGGGTTTGAAATGTTGCAAAAGCAATGCAGAGATGCCGTTTTTTATTACTCAACGGGTCAGTAAGGTATTTGATTAAACAGATAAATTACCATATGTAGCTCTCTAACAGAGCTCATTGTAAAACATTATTTATTATGAAGACTCATATTCATCCGTACAGTAACACAAAGAGCCGAAGCACAACCGAAACAATGTTCTTCCACAAAATGCAGTTTTGTTTTTTAACCACTAGAGGGCAAAAAGTTACATAGTGTACCTTTAATGAAAATAAGTTATTTTATATCAAGGAATGGCCTTTTTATTATTTTATTTGTGGTGAACTATAATAACCCTGGTTGCAAGATATACTTATTTTCAAATCCGTAGTCTGTTCTGTTGTTGTTTTCTTGAACCAGTTCCCGGTTTAACCAAGAAAAAAGGTTTACTGTAGCAAATTCTGCATTGACTTTCTCACAGGGAATATATTCTGTTGGAATAAACATTGTGGGAAACATTGGAAATGTTTCTGTCTCAGTTGTGTTGGATTGTTTCAGCCTCATACAGGTCAGTATGGAAATGAGTGTTGCATTGATGCTGGAGGGAGCCGTATAAATGTGATCACTCTCCCTGTGGCAGGGAACTCAATTTACACTACAATCTCCATGCTGCTCTCTCCTGTTGATGGGAGGTGTGAGACCATCTCATGAATCTTAAATGTACATGTACGTAAGGTAAATTGGGCCACTTTTTGCCATTTTATCTCAGTGACAAAAATGGCCAAATTTACCTGAATTCTCCATATTACCACAGTATGTTCAACTGTGAGTCTGCGCACAATCCGTGGGCAATAAAACCACAAACACATGCAAAACAACATCCAATTACTCGTCCATTTCCCTTCTTCAAATCGTGTACTGAAGCACTTCAGGTATCATCATGTTTTCTATGTCCAGAACAGAACGACCATCCCTGCCCACTTCTCTCAAGCCATTATTGTAAAATGCAGAAGATAATGCCTTGATGACTGGCTGTTTCTGAGCCTTTCTGAATAGGGGTTTCTGCTAAACGTTGCACTAATGTACATATTTCATTGTTTGAAGTGGCTGGTGGTGAGCCACAGCGTTGCATGTAAGTGAGAAGCACGATGGGTGACTGGAGAGCTGCATTTCTACCCTCCTATGTAATGTGACTCCATCTCTTCTCTCTTGTTTGGTCAGGACTTGTGCACTCTGTAAAAATTATATTAAAAGCAGCACCTGTAATGTGTAGTTCTATATCTCTTTAGTTTCGTTGTGTTCTGGTTCTGTTTTCCCTGTTCTTGTTTTGCATGTATTCCTGATCATTATTAGGGGCTGTTTACACAACCTCGTTTTCATCTAAAAACGTTAAACTTTTTATGCATTTTGGCCGTTAATTTACACGACAATGGTGTTTTGGGTGCCTGAAAACGCAAACTTTTTGAAAACGGTGTGTAAACAATAAAAATGTGAATCTGTGAAGACGATGACGTCATGCACATGCATATTACATGTTCAGTCTATAGTGTTTCATCGCCATCTAATAGCCTGTCAGCATAATACAGCGTTTTTTGTCTTTTTCGCAAATCCGTGTGAATGGGGTTCATTTTGACAATGGTGTCGTCTGTACGCTGGAGAAAAACGTCTCAGTTTTAGGCCCCGTTTACACGTACATGGTCATTTTGAAAAACTGAGACATTTCCCTTCGGTTGTGCCCCTCGTTTACACGCAAACGGAGAATTCGCCTCTGAAAACGATTCTTTCTAAAAACTCCGGCCAGAGTGGATTTTGCACGTTTGCATGTAAACTGATAAAAACTGAGTTTTAGGCAGTCGACGTCACAGTATGCGATAGAACTTGCACTGCGTCAAAGGTGCGACCTATATTTTCGGGATTCTGATTGGCTAACATGGGCTTGAGCTTCTCGTTACACTGCCACCTACAGGTTTGGCATGCTCTTGACGGCATATACACGGCTTTGTGTAAACTAACACTTTTCTGAAAACGGAGAGGGTGAAATCTCTGTTTATGAAAATAACCGGCCACGTGTAAACGTAGCCTTAAGCTAGCCCGATCTCATCCCAAGTCGTCATATACTGACGCTTTGGACATTTCGTCTACATCGAACGCACATGGCACCCTTTAGCGTCAATATGAGACGCAGATAGATATGGGCCAGAAGGCGCCTCCTAGCGGTCTAACCCTAACCCTACCCCAGACCTAAACCTACCCATAACCGAACAAAGCTCTATGCGTCTCATATTGACGCTAAAGGGTGCCATGTGCGTTCGATGTAGACGAAATGTCCAAAGCGTCAGTATATGACGACTTGGGATGAGAATGCGTTGCTTAAGCATATCGTTGTCGTGTAAACGTACCCTAAGTCTCCCTGGTAGTTAATTAGTTCCTGCACCTGTTCTGTTTTACCTTGATTACTCTCATGTGTGTTTAAAGGACAAGTTCGGTATTTTACACTTAAAGCCCTGTTTACAGATCGTATCTGATGAAATAGAACGGTTAAGATTAAAATTTGGACACATGCTCCTGTCCCGAGAATTTTAGGTTTATTTCGCTTTTGTGGCCCTATTTTGCCAAACGCGTCACACCCGTGATTCTTCCGTTGAGAGCTTGAATAATAGACACTCCAGCCCAGTTGGTGGCGATAATGCACCTTTGCCAATTGCAAGCAAACCACGGGCATTTCATTGAATACACAGAAGAAGCAGAAGAAGAAGCGGCGGAGTAATACCGTAAAGGTGCTGCGGTCTCACAGCACGTCCTATTAAGTCAATGGAGTTGGACAAAAACTACGATAAAACCTGTTGGAATGCATCTTTTTCAGCGATTTTTGAGTGCACATATCAGTGAACACCCCTGACCACTCGGTGAGTTTCACGTCTTTGTAAACGAAAGTTTAATATGTTTTTAGGACGGAATCTTCCAGTGCATATAGACAACCATTGTGGGGGTGGGGGGGGGGGGAAGCGAAATAAACCTAAAATTCTCGGGACAGCAGCATGTGTCCAAATTTTAATCTTAACCGTTGTATTTCATCAGATACGATCTGTAAACAGGGCTTTAAGTGTAAAATACCGAACTTGCCCTCAGTTTCCTTTGTTAAATTGTCCGGTATCGTCTTTGTTTAATGTGGTTGTGTGTTAGGCCTTGTCCACACTAATAATTTTTGGGGGGTTTGAAAACAAATATTTTTCTCTTCGTTTTGGCCTTCTGTCCACACTGCGAAAACAGCTTTTTGAAAATGCTTTCAGAAGAGGATCAATTTGAAAACGCCGTTTTCGCGTTGACACATGACACATTTTTAGTCATGTGACGCATATTGAACTGATAGATATGTATGTTTATACCGCTATTGTGTCTGTTATGTGCTATTCACTTTCACTCTATTGCTTAAGATGTTACTTTGTACACTCTATATATCGCAGTCCTGCTGAGATGACAGAAAATTTACTGGCATTTGCTGTCCTGCGGCAAAACGTGAGAGCGGTTGCGTTTTAGACCAAACATATAATGTTGAGTGAGAGTGACCTGGACGCATCAGTGAATGCTGAGATATCTTGCTAAATAAAATTATTCTGCCAGAAGAATAGCATGAGAACTTGATTATGTATGTATAATATCAGTGAGCTTTTATGAGGTTTTACGCATGCACAGTAAGGTGAATTTAGCGTTTTCAGACGTTTCGGTCTGGATGAGAAACTTTTGGAAAACGGTAGCGTTGATGGAGAGCGTTTTGAAATGAAAAAGCCGTTTTCAAATGTATCCGGATGAATGTATAGATGTAGCCTTAGTTTGCTCCTGTGATCTCCTGTATGTTCCCTAGTGGGGGGGAAGGATAGGGGTGAAAGTGTGTTAAATCTCAAACCTCAAGAATCGACATTGGCTTGGCTTTTTGGAGATGGCGAGAACTGAGGGATTTGAAATGTAAATGTCGTTTTCATTACTCATCAGGTGAGTAAGGTGTTTTATTGAACAGATAAATTACCATATGTAGCTCTCTAACAGAGTTCATTGTAAAGCATTATCTATTGTGAAGGGTCATTTCATTATGGTTTTTGTAGCGCTGTGCTGGAATTTATTATTAAGGAAGCACTGTGTCTATTAACGGGTAAAGTTACTGTTAATTCTTCTTCTGTTAGTCAGTTTGAGATCCTTTCCATATATCTTAAGCCTAGAAGTAAATGTTTTATGAGCAGTAGGATAATCTCTCTCTTTTTTTAGTTATGAGAAAGAACCGTATTCATCCGTATTCATCCGCAGAGCCAAAGCACAGCCAAAACAGTGAATGAACGAATTAATGAGTTTTAATTTTGGAAAATACTGTAATTAGAAAGCTTTTGATATATTTACAGGGATGTTTACACACTGCTAATTTTGTGAAGCATAAATAGCAAATGTTTCATTATATTGTAAATGTTTCACCAGTGAACTGAATTTGTTTAAAATTCTTTGACATTTTTATAGTGATTGTTGTGGTGTGATGCTATACTTTGTACATTGGTGGTGTATAAAATGATAAAATATGACTAAATATTGTCCTCATTGATTTTAATCCAAAGTTTTTCATTTTTCAGTGTCTGTTGGAATCACCATACTGTTTTTTCCACCGCATTCAATAATGCTGAACGTTATTCGCTGTGTATTCCGGTGTTTCTGCAGTGGAGCTTTTTGGTCTCATCCACTCAGCTCAGAAATCTCTCCAGAGGGATTCAGAAAACATATTCTCCTCTCACTGCACCACGGGTAACAGAACACATCTGCATCTCACTGAACGTGTACAACTCGAGTGAAGAATTTGCCTGCTGCAAACAAATCCAGTTACTTTTTTAATGCATATTAATGACTTTAAGGGATAGTTCACCCCAAAATGAAAATTCTGTCATCATTTACTCACCCTCAAGTTGTATGCTAGAAAACATATGATTAAGTACCAGTCAATTAGACTTAAAGGGATAATTCACCCAAAAGAAAATTCCATTATCATTTACCTCAAGTTGTTCTTGAGTTTCTTTGTTCTGCTTAACACAAAAGAAGATACTTTGAAAAATGTTGGCAACCAAACTGGTCCCCATTGACTTCCATAGCATTTTTCATACAATGGAAGTTAATAGGGACCAGCAATGGTTTGGTTGCCAACAATTTTCAAAATATCTTCTTTTGTAGCTGAGAGCATGCAAACCCACCAACCACACACACCGTGGCACGCATGAACTCACATTCATATTCATTAACAAAGAAAGTGTAAGTATCTGTGTACGTCTCAGCCTACTAACTAAAGTTTGGTTTCCACCGACAGTAAAATTGACTTGAGTAATGAGGGAAAAACAGCATCAAATCGTTTATATCAGCCGTAGTTCAATATGAGACAGCAAGCGAGACAGGCGAATGTTCTCCTAGCTTGAAAAATCTTTCAAAATGCAATTTTTCCCTCACAGTGCTGAGCTGGCAGAGGCAAATAGGGTTGTGAAATAAATGATGTGGTTTTCTGCATCTCTCTCCATGAAAGTTTTTCTTCATATCTTCGTCCTAACGTTATTTTCAATGTGTCTGTCAAAGCCGTGCATGGATGTGCAGTTATAAACGCCTACTTTAAGGAAATATAAGCGGTGCTTGCCCATGCAAAAGTCAGCGCCACAATGCAGTTGCTACGGGGTTTAGGTGGTTGCGAGGTCATTCCTAATTCAAAAGTTCACTTCAATGTAAGTTTATAGTATATATATATATATTTTATTTTTTACCATTTTAGTCGAATATTATGCATTATTCAGTTTACTTATCCACATTTCTTTTTTCTTTTTTTGGTTTGCTCTTTCAAAAATAAGCAAATTCTGCACTTGGAAAACAGTTCATGTGTTGATTTTGCCATATGTTTCGTAGGACATACAGACAGCTATTAAGCCCAGTGTCTCCCACAGGACGTCCAGGTTATCTCGAAGCCCCTTAGAGTGATATTATTGAAATCAAAGGCAGTAACACAAGCAGCCATAATGATAATGATGCGCAATGAGATCCCTGCTCTCTGTGGCATAGTGGGAGATGTGAGCTCACCACTCTTAATGAGTGTAATTAGAGAGCAGAGTGTCTGATTCACAAAACGAGTCGTCTCGCACAGACGCAGACGCCTCACTGTGCTGAGGTATTTTAAAGACTGCCGAGCTCTTGTGGCTGTGTCTCTCTAATGCGGTCTGGATCGATCATCAAGGTCCATAGGTGTTGTGAAGGTGTTTGTATTATGAGCTGCAGATGTATTTTAATTAAGCACATTACTTAGTGCCATTCTTTCATGGCCAAAGCATAAATGAATAAGAAGTTAGTTTAGTGTTGGAGATCCATTCACAAACACTAAGTGCTCGTAGCTTACTGTAACTGTATATTTGCATTTTGCTTACTGCAGGGGTTTACGTGTGTGTGTGTGTGTGTGTGTGTGTGTGTGTGTGTGTGTGTGTGTGTGTGTGTGTGTGTGTATAGTAAATGTGAGTGTGTGTGTGTATATAAAAAATACAGTAATATATACAGTGTATATGTATATCTATATATATATCTATATATACTGTATATATAATCATATACAGTGTATATGTGTGTGTATGTATATATATATTAGAATTTAAAATAACTTTTCTATGTTCATACATTTTAAAATAAATATAGTTTGTATTTTATATAGTTTTGTATAGTTTATATACAAATAAAATATAGTTTATTCCTGTGATGTCAAAGCTGAATTTTCAGCATCATGACTCCAGTCTTCAGTGTCACATGATCCTTCAGAAATCATTCTAATAATCTGATTTGCTGCTCAAGAAACTTTTCTTATTATTATCAATGTTGTGCTGTGTAATATCTTTGTGAAAACCACAGTTTAGTGGTTTATCAGTTTTGTTTTTGTTTATATAAATATGTATTGGACTTACTATATATTTTTCCCCTGTCTGCTGCCTTTGACATCACAGCTCAAGATAGTCACCAGTGAAGGGAATGCTAATGGAAAGCTCTAGGTCCTCCTTAGGATAAGCAAATCAGCCGAGCAGTGTGTTAAAAGCAGCACAGAGCCAAGTAGGTCAACCTGCCAATAGCTTACTTATAGTATTGTATATACAACCACATTGAACATGTAGAAGAAAGTGCTTTAACAGCAGATTTTCACAGTATTGACTTAATTCAATTAAGTCAGTTAAGTAGGCCTTAGATGTGGCAGGTGAGCCCTATGACCTCCATCTGCCTTAAAGGTGCAGTAAGCGATTTCTGAGAAATAATGTTTATATTTGAAATCAACCCAAACAAACGCACCACTCCCTTCATTGCTCCGCCCCCAAAATACACAAACATGTATTGCAAGAGTGGATAACTCTTTATCATAGTGTCACGACACAGAAGGGAACAGACGGTGGATGTAAAATAAACAGAGTTTATTGAAAGAGCGGGAGCAAAACAGAACACAACAGGTGAAGGATGATCAAGGTGAAACTGGGTTATAAGGTGGGGTCCAGGATGTCGTCTCAAGTGACCCAGGAGCGTTACTCTGGGCCGTATCCTTCCCAGTCTATGAGGTACTCGAGTCGCCGAGAGTCAAAGATGGATTGGACCCGGTAGATGGTATCCTCGTCTGCGATGTCAGGCGGAGGAGGAAACTCTGATGGTTCGCCAGACCAGGGGAAGAGAGGTGGTTGGTAACCCAAGAACGTCTCTGCAAGAACTCCAAACTGGACAGTTTTTGTATCAGGGCACATGGCCTCAGGCGCTATTCAGGAGGAGGACGCTCAAGTGTTGATTCGCATCAGGTGCCCTTCTGCCCTACTCATCCTAGGAGAGCAGAGTACAAAACAGACAAGCAAAACATGCATGCAGAAAACATTCACTAAAATATGTTCTGGAACGTAACACGGTGAACGAGTGACAAGGAACCTCTGCGTCCATTTTCTGGCCTTTCTGCATGAAAACGCTGGAAAGCTTTTCTGATATCAACGCGGGTCTTAAAGCTCTTGTCTCATCATAACCCTTCTTTTACCAGTGACTACTTCCTCTGACCTTTTCTCTTTTGGAATGTCTCTCAGCCATCTCTCTTTCTACAGTCTTTCTTCAATTCTCCCTCTTGCTCATTCTCTCTCCTCCCCAATCATAGGTGGACACGCCCCCTACTGCTGATTGGCTACAAGTGTGTTATGGTGCTCGGTCCGATCCACTTTTAACAGCGTTTCACAGAAATCGCTTACTGTACCTTTAAGAATTTAAGGCCAGACACTACAGGCAAAAACAGTGTTTTATCATGCGTCTGTCAATTTTGAGATTATGGGCTTTTTGGCTTTTCATGAAGTGTTTTTTTCAGACTAGTGGAAAGAAAACATCCAAAGTACACTTTTAACTGTATCTTTTAGAGCATACTTTTAGAGTGATAAATAGAGATATCCAAAATCCTCTCTGTAAAATCCTTTGACTCTAATATATCAAAAAATGAAACAAGAATTTTGAACCTGACTTCATCCAATGTTCATATTTTTGTTCTAGAAATGATTTATATTCATATTTAATTAGATAATGCCTCATTTGCATATTTTAACATAACATTTCAGAAAACTCGTAATACAATTTCTTTTGCAATTATTAATGTAATCAATCAACTGTTGAAGTATGGTGATATCAATTTTTTTTACCTTATTCACCTGTGGTGTCTTAAAGGCTTAAAGAGATGTTCTTCATGTCATTCTCCTCCGTTTAAAGAACACTGAAACTCTGTCTGGCAGTTCACACCTGAGGCATGAATCTGTTAATGTGTGGAAGAAGCAAGAAATGAGGACAAAAGGGACGGACTAATGCAACTTAGTTGCATAATGCTGGCTATCACTGCAGTACAGTATCTTGAGGCGTTCATAGACTTCAGATGATGTCTGGTATCATGCCTTTAGAGATGACTTGCATAAGAACCCAAACAGGCTAAAATCAAACTAACTTGAATAAAAGTGAAGTAAGAGCATTCTAGCATTCAACTTTGACTTTTGCTGCAGTATATGTAGTATGTGAACATGTGCACTTCTGATCTTACTACTCGTGGTCAACGATGGCAATACACACATACTCAATTTCACCCATCCTGTTTGAAACACAGTGTCCCAAACACATATCTAATTTTATACCGCCTTTCGGGGACTGACATGTCAATTTCTTTACTCCATGGGCTCTGAGCGGCCAGAAATAAGTCTTTGATATGTGCGGTTGCACGCACACATGTCTGTTAAGTCTGAGCTTGTCGCAAAGATCCTCCCGTAGCTTGACGCCATGGCTCAGCGTCAGCAGACCTGCCGCGGATAGCTTCTGTAATTGGTATGGTGTTATTCCACAACCCCCTTCCAGCTGTGGAGATGAATTGATTCAGTATTGGAGAAAAATAGAGCTCTGTATTGGGAATTGCGCCTCGTGGACTGAATTTTCATTTCACGGTGGGATGTGAGAAGGTAGCGGTTTGTTATGGTGTGTTTTCTCAGTTTCTGGTGCAATGATCTGGAGGGTTTTGTGTTTGTAATGCAGTAAGGAGTGTTTCGAGTATTTCGTCATCCGTATGAGCAGGCAGTCAGCCGGACTTCCTCATGTGTTTGGGTGGTAAAATTTCTTATTGAAAGAATACATTTAGCAGGGCTGTGAACTCTTGAAAAACATTGGGGGGAAAAACATGGCAAACGAGACAGAGCATGGGAAAGTCTCTGGTTTCAAATTCTGTCAATACTTTTTCAAACTCCTCCTATAGGCCTTTAGTTTGATCTTCACAACACTTCTTTGTGATGCAAGATAATTTATTTCAAGATTATTCTGGCAGCATAACTATGGAGTTTCCTTTGTGTCTTTTTTATTCAATCAAACATACTCTGTTTGAGAGTAAAACTAATTATTTTGTAATAAAAAAAAAAATCTTCTTAAGGCTCAAAAATAAAGAAGTTGACAACAAAATTTGCAGTCCGTGTAAATCTTTGAAAACCAATTTTTTTCTTTGTGCATTTCGAACACCTTTTCATCACAAACACACAAATGTTGCTCTCTAAATCTTTTGCTTGCAAGTTGAAAAGTTTTGCTTGTGAATGAAGCCGTGTCTCAGTGGGCGGTCTATATCAACCAGGATGAAAGGCCCTTTTCTATTGGTCACCCTGGATCGAAATGACAGGTTGACCACGCCCACTATGTTTTCCCGCTACGGCCGCGCAGTGTGTTTGTGAGAGAAGAGCGAGCGAACTTGTAACATGTCAGGCAACAGGTCGTTTACTGAGTTAGATAACTGATTTAATATCATAAACTCAGTGATAAGTGAACTGAATTATTCTCTTCTTATGCTCTCCCATTTAAATACTTAACTTTAATAGTGTACATCGGTCCCATATGAATCAATTAAGTTAAATATAATTTGTTCATGTAACTTCAACATCATGGAATGAAGTAATTTCAAGTGACCCATTAAAAGGCTCCCTGATATGACTCAGACATTCAAATTCATATATTCATTCATCCAATAAAATGTAATTTATTTTAGTGTCACAGTGGAGTTATTAGAATATAGCTAGCAACAGCACATGTTAGCATCTTAAATGTAATGATGTACATGCTCCTTCAGCCTTAGCAGTTATAAGTTGTTGAATCAGTCCACTATGGAAGCTTGTTTCCGCCACAGAGTGAAAAAAAAAGAAGGTAATTGCGACTTTTTAATCTCACAATTCGGACTTTTTATCTCAGAATTACGTGATATAAAGTCGCAATTGTGCGACATAAAGTCGCAATTGTGTGTTAAGTCAGAATTGCATGATGTAAAGTCACAATTGTGTGTTATAAAGTCGGAATTGTGAGATATAAACATATATTCTGAGGTTAAAAATTAATCGTCTTTTTTTCTCTTAGAATTGGACTTTATATATAAGATGTCAGAATTGCAAAATCGCAATTATTTGTTATAAAATCACAATTGCGTGAAATTAAGTCAGAATTGTAAATTATAAAAAATTGTAAACTCAATAAAAAGTCACTAATATTTTATAAAATGTTTTATTCATAGATACAAGCTGCCATAGTCCACAGCCTAACCAAATGCTCCACTCTTCTCCACAATGGTAACCAACTGTAATTTAAATGGTTCTAATAATTCTAATGTAATTGAACATTAATCACAATTACACACAATCAAGTCTTCCCCCTTTCTCATTTTCCCCAAAACACATAAAATAACACTTATTTTCAACATTTATTCTCTCTTAATTTCGCCATATGCAAAGCATGCTGGGAACTAACAAGCACTGCCCAGTTTCAGTTAATGCAACACAAATCATTCATGTAATCCAACACAAGTAAACTTACATTTTACATATATTTAGTAAAAAAAAAAATAAATAGCAATTGTGTTGCTTGAGCTCATTTTAATTAAGCAATTTGAACAAGCAGAAAAAATTAAATAAATAAAAATGTCAGTGTACTTTAGGTGATTTAAACAGGTAAACAGGAGTGTCCTTGCATACATATTTAAAAGCGTTCGAGGCGAGGCCAGTCAGAAACAGTTCAATGCATAAATACTTTATGTGTGTGCCAATTCTTTGTTTCTTAATTTTTTCTCATCCAGGCATCCTTCATCCATGAATATATTTGATGTGAAATTTTCTGCCTTGTTCATGGTCATTTGTTGTTACTACATCTGCTCACGACTCTGAGTTTTATGTTCCACTCTGATCTCTTGCCACTTTTCAAGTCTTCTTTCCTGAACTTTTGTCTTTGCTGTGCTTTTTTTTTTTTTTTTCTTCTCTTTGGTCTGTCATTTTTAAATGCCCTTATATTTTCAGCAGGGCATCAATTCCCCTCTTCACTTAAAATTTAAATAAGGATTCAGGGTGAATCTCATATCCTGACAAGAACATGCCCGGTTCATATTTTATACAAAAATAAAAGGGGAAAAAAAGTTTGGGAGCAGTTAGAAAAATAGAACTATTTGAAGAGAAATAGAAACAGCAAGGATGCATTGACTTGATCAAAAGTAGCAGTAATGACATTTATAATGTTACAAAAATAAAAATTTTTCAAAGAAATTATTTAAAACATTCTAATCATCAAAGAATAAAAAAATCTCAGTTTCCAAAAAAATATGAAGCAGCTCAACCGTTTTCAACATTGATAATAACATTTCTGAAGGATCATGTGACTCTGAAGACTGGAGTAATAATGATGAAAATTCAGCTTTAATCACAGGAATAAATTACATTTTGTATTAAAAGAGAAATTTTTATTATTTTAAATTATATATATATTTTTTTTTTACAGTATTACTCTTTTTATTGTCTTTTTTGATCAAATAAATGCAGCCTAAATGCACTACTTTTCCATTGTTTTTCTGTGTAAACACGCTAGACGGTGTCTTGCATCTTTTGCAGTGTCTCGAACATGACATGGCGTTCCAAAAACGTGGCGCTCAATATAAAATCAGTTCAACTCTTAAAAAACGCGTCTCGAGACCTTGCGTTTTCCCCCATTCCACAGCCCGCATCTCTTTATGTGTGAGCGAGCCCTGAGCGAGCAGAAGAGACACCCTTCAAAAGCATTAAAATCACCCTTACTTACAAAAAATCCTTTTTGTTTTACATTTAAGTTTATATTTATTTAAATTGTGAAGCATTTATGTTGATTTAAATACAATAATATAAATATATGTCATTATTTTACAGTACTGAGAGGACAAAAACCTGCAAAAAAAAATGGGGGAAATTTGCTAAATTGTCATATAAGTAGGCCTATATTCATTTTAATTATGTAATCAATTTCTTACAAATGTTTCTCTTCCGGTTTAAGCAGGAGAAATGTGACACGGGTGTGTTTTGGTCAAGATCCCCCTTTCTCTTCTGTTGAAACTTTTGTCAGTACCTCATGAAACGTTCTTGTCTTTCATCTATAGAGTAAAGCTAATGACCGTCAGGGAAAATTTACACACTCATCGATGTCACATCGACGTGTTTTTGGAGGAAACTGCAGCTGAGCATTTGTTCAGGGTATCATTCATTATTTGGAGGCCATTATGATGCGGCACGCCACATCTCCTGCTCGGTGCTGTAGGCTTCCCTTGACTTTCAAGAGCGGAAGGGTCTTTTGAAGGAGAAGAGGCAGAGAGGGTTCAATCGATATACTCCTGGAAGAAAATTTTGAAATGGGCTTCTCTTTTATTTAGCAGCAGGGCTGTCAGTCATCAAAGCAACAAGGAGAGAGAGCAGAAGGGACAGATCAGATCATACGTGAATGTAAATGAAGATCCAGAGCGCTGTGAAGGTTACAACCACTGCTGAACTTCAGCAACTGTTGATCCAGACGTCTGTATCATTAGTTCCAAGTGCCATTCGCTCGATTCGCTTTATGAAAGCGTTGAGCTGAAGAATGAAAATTACACAGCCCTTAAAGCACAAAAGATTTAAGGCCATCTGATTGAGGATCACATTTTGATATTCCTCTTGAGAGATGCTAAAATATTCTCATGGTCACGATATGGAATATAAAGGAAATCCGGTGATTACTGAATTTTACATGATGAAAGAGCTGTGTGCATCTCTCACCTTGACACGTCTAGAGAAAGCACAGGAATCCCAATATTAGATCGTTATTTTTTTTGTCATTAGTGAGGAATCAGGCAGCGTTGGCTCTCAGAGTGTGAAAAGTTACATTTCAGTGTCAACTAAGCCAGAACGTCACTCAAAAGGAAATGCAGTTGTTGTAATCGGACTGATTTGGGATTGAATCATTCAGTTTTGATGAACTGAATCAACAGATTAAAGGACAATTCCGGCGCAAAATGAACCTGGGGGTTAATAACACATGGGTACCGAGTCGACCGTTCTCTGGGATGTGTTTTCATGCTAATCGAATGTACCCAGTTTTAGCCATAGACAGTAAAAGAAATGGACACAGCGACCCCATTGGATTCAACGGAGAAAAGTGAAGTAAATTTAGAAGCACTCACTTCCTGATGGCTGAGCGTAATGCGCAGACTCAAACTGAGCTTGACGACGTAGATGTGACGTGAGCAACCCGTCTGTCTTCTAGTAGCTGTGCCGAGAGAAATCTGAATCATTCCCTTCCGAAACTTGCAGAGACGGAGAGTGTGAGTAGGAGGTGTCCATGAGCTAGGAGCAGGAGAAACTTTTGCTAAGTATTCTGATTAATTATTTTGTCATTTTGAGCTGACAGAGAGTCGCGTGGTTATGACGCAATCGTTAGCCTATTTTGACAAAAACGGCTTCTACGGGGCCATAACGTAAGATACAAGGTAATGGTATAAAAGTCGAGACTGTTTTCCAAAGATTGCGCCTGCCTGTATACGCGAAGTGTACTGTCTTTATAAAGTATCTTCTTATTAAACTGTCTGTACACTTACAAAGTTCTCAATGCTTCGGTTTGCTTATAGGGAACCTCAATATGCTACTGTGTTAGTGTGGGGCTATTTTGAGCCTTGTTAGTGGTATTAACTAGCGATTTCTTTTTACTTACTGTCCCGACATTTTCTCGGGACAGTTGACGGGCCAGTGCTGCATCATCACGAAAGTTTAAGCATTGCCAATTGAAATATTCAAGCGCAAGAAGACACAAAAGGGAACTCAATTTGTTACTCGCTGTGCAGGACTTTTTTTTTTTTGCGTGCAAATATCCGAAGCGCATGCTCAAAAAACCTGAAATTCTCAGCGCACAAATACTGAATTGAACTCTTTCACGTCTTCTTACGCTCAAAAATGGCCGTATAGGCACGTATCCTCGTAGTAATGTCTTAAGGGAACATAAACGTTTGAGAAAGAAAATGCATGTGTATCAGTATACTGGATGCGTGCATTTGCTCTTAAAGTTACAGCAGCCTAATATATACCAGCTGCCATCTCCTTAGTTTTACTCAAACAACAGTTTCTAATCCTGCAAAATTAAACGAATTTACAATGCAGGCAATTTTTGACTCTTAACATAAAACCTATTCCTCAGCAGCAACCTTCTCTTGCAGAAGCTATTATGTTTTTTCCATGTACCTGACAGTATTTTAATTAAGGTGTTTCCTTTAAACATGTTTTTTGAAATTTGCAGATCCTGCACCGGCCACTTCTGCAACTGCTTTGTCAGCATGTTTAAAAGTGTCTTTACGTATCAGCAACACCGAATCGGTGGGCTCAGAATGTGTGTGTCATGAGACTGCTCGAGGAATTCACTGCTATCTGACTGATTCAGACCTGCTGTTGTCCTAATGTACACTGAAAATACGTGACAGAGATTAATGTGTGGACTGTACATTTCCATATAGACCACATAGAGTAGAAACCTGCAATGCAGAAACTCTCATCTGTCCTGAATGAAATGACACACAAGTGACATGTAACCCACTCTGGATTCCCAACATGCTGCATAAAAAGACAATTTATACAGCATCTCGGAGCAAAAGAGGAAGAAACCGCATTAAAAAGACACACTGTGGTCTTGTTACACAAGCATGTGGTGGCTTTGGAGAAGTCTGTTTTCGTGTTTTCGTTGTTGTTTTGAAAAGGAGAAATACAGAGACAGCGAGATTCAATTAAAAGTAGTAAAGTAATAAGCTACTGCTACACTACATGCTACTAAAAGAAGCTAACTACATTGAAGATATTTAAGGGGGCGATATATTTTTAAATAATATATTTTGATCTAATTTATTAATAATTTAATATCTATGTTTTATGGCACAAACAATTTGTTGTATATGTGTGTGTGTGTGTGTGTGTGTGTGTGTGTGTGTGTGTGTGTGTGTGTGTGTGTGTGTGTGTGTGTGTGTGTGTGTGTGTGTGTGTGTGTGTGTGTGTGCAAATATATATATATATATGTGTGTGTGTGTGTGTGTGTGTGTGTATATATATACAGTATATACAGTATATATATATACTATAAGTATATTATTATATACTTATATAATAATATACTTATCATGTTGCTTATATATATATATATATATATATATATATATATATATATATATATATATATATATATATATATATATATATATATATATATATATATAAGCAACATGATAATATTAAGCAATGTTTCTTTAGGAGCCAATCAGCATAATGATTTCTGAAGGACCATGTGACACTGAAGACTGGAATAATGATGCTGAAAATTAATCACATTTTAAACTATATTCAAATAGAAAACAGTTATTTAAAATTGTGATAACATTTCACAATATACTATTTTTCCTGTATTTTTATATACGTACTGTACATTCCCCAATGCTGAATAAGACGACTCAGAACATGTATTTTTTTACGCTGGTTAGAGGAAAAATGATCTTCAGCAGCTCTAGTTAATGAATGAAGTGAGCAAGTGTTATTGGCGTGGATTCAGGTGTTTAAATGAGCGTTGTGTGTTGGGACTCGCTGCTTGAGCTGTACGTGTGAGGAACGGGCAGATTGTCTGACAAACGAAGGGCCTGGATTTCTTGTTGCTCTGAGGATTGGCTTAATTGAGCAAAGAATTATTTTGCCATTCTGCACACACACACACACAATGAAGAAAGCTGTCAGGACGACTCCATTTGAATAAGCCAAAAAGAATCCTATTTAAAGTTTGCTATTTGTGTTCATTATTAATAAATTGTGAGTAGGAAAATAACTTTCCCAGCAGCATTCAAGTGCCTAACATGGAAATTACGTTGTTTTTTTTTTGTCAGTCTGTGAGAGTGAAGATGCGGAAAAACATCACATTTGCACCTATGTATTTAGTGCGCGTGGGCGAAATCATAACCCAGTTTAATTTACTGATAACACTGTTTTTTCATGACTAAAACTCTTCAGTAAGCCGAGGACCGGTGAAATTACCACTTCACTATTTGTGATTTTTTTTTTTTTTTTGTCTATTGTGTGCTTTGAAATGTTTTTGAATTTGAAGTGAACGCACTTATCCAAAGCAAGCGCACATTCACCACTTGTAGGCTACATGACAAATCGCTCCGCCATTGTCCAGTGTGTTTATCCACAATACCGCAATTGAATCGTCTCCTGTTTATAATTCTATGGCAGAATCGTGATGAAGATGTGCTCTTTTAATGCAGCCGGTGTGGCAGAAAGCTTTGGGAAATATCTCACATCTACATTATGACTGCGCCTCTGAGCAGCGGGCTGTGACCTGATCTGGTTGTTCATGCTTCATAATGCATGCCTGTCTTTAGCAGGTCAGGCGATGGAGCGCTTCAGTGCGCACATGAACAGGAGCTATTAGTGATGGACTCTTGTCCATCAGAGAGAGACAGAGACCTGACACACAGACTGAACCGACACGACCCCGCTGAGAACCTGTGCCTGCGCTCTTAAAGGAACACGCCGACTTTTGGGGATTTTAGCTTATTCACCGTATCCCCCAGAGTTAGATAAGTCCATACATACCCTTCTCATCTCCGTGCGTGCCGTAACGCTGTCTGACGCACCCACCGCTAGCCTAGCTTAGCACAAAGACTGGAGGTAAACAGCTCCAGCTAGCATACTGCTCCCAACAAGTGACAAAATAACGCCAACATTTTCCTATTTACGTGTTGTGATTTGTATAGTCACAGCGTGTACAAATAACAAGGTCACATGAGACACAGCCATCTTCTAACCGTATACATACTGGGAACTATATTCTCAGAAGGCGAAGCACTGCTACCTGGGCGGAGTGATTTGCTCGCAGCACCTGAGAACCCCGTGGTGAGGAGCAGAGTTCGCTCAGAGTTGGAGTAAATCACTCCGCAGAAGTAGCAGTGCTTCGCCTTCTGAGAATATAGTTCCCAGTATGTATACAGTTAGAAGATGGCTGTGTCTCATGTGACCTTATTAATTGTACACGCTGTGACTATACAAAGCACAATATGTAAATAGGAAAATGTTGGCGTTATTTTGTCACTTATTGGGAGCAGTATGCTAGCTGGAGCCGTTTACCTCCAGTCTTTGTGCTAAGCTAGGCTAGCGGTGGGTGCGTCAGACAGAGTTACGGCACGCACGGAGATGAAAATGGTATGGATGGACTTATCTAACTCTGGGGGATACGGTGAATAAGCTAAAGTCCCAAAAAGTCAGCGTGTTCCTTTAAGTGTCTGATGCACACACAAACATGTTGTTGGCATGAAACGGATTTTGCACTAGTCTTTTCCCTATTGTGACATATATCCGAGTAAAATTACTTGTCGAACATGAAATAATGTAGAGCTGGGCTTGATTTTGTCTATGGGGAATTGATTGGATGGTTGTGGTTTGCCATTGGTGGATCTCATGTGAGTGACAGGTTGCCCCGCCCTCACGCCAGTAAACACATCATCAGAGAAGAGCAGAGCTGCAAGAGGGAGAGGAAGTTATTTTGAATAAAGATTACAAGAGCACATGATTAACAAAAAGATCCGTAAGGATAAATCATTTATAATAAATACTGGGTGCGATATTCAATTAAAAAAACAAGAATTATCCATTTTGATTTCATAGTGACTTTAAAGCCCTCAATTGATGATAATTCAAAGACATTGCAATAACTGAGAGCATTGAATAGACATTACAAAATAGTGGCTTTAAATGTCAGTATATCAGTTGCACTTCATTTAGCTGTCTGTAGTTGTAATTATTTACTTTTTCTACAACTTTTTAGATGAACGAAAGTCTTACGGGTTTGTAACAACATGAGGGTGAGTAATTGTTGACAGAATTTAAATTTTTTAGTGAACTAAGTAACTCTTTAAGTATATTTCTAACAATATTTATCTCCACTAATATGTTTCCCCCCACTGAGATCACTGAAATACACACATTTATTTATATAGGACTTTATACAATACAGATTGTTTCAAAGCAGCTTTACATTAATAAATGGAAAAATAACAGTGTTAATATGTTAACAAATACATAAATTATGAAACAAGTCCAATTAAGATATAAGATGATAACATTGTTCAGTTCAATGACTGTATCATGTTGCAAAGTTAGTGTCATTCAGATCAATTCAGTTCAAAATTTGTATTCATCTGATAGTGTCATTGCATTAAATCGATAATATTGCTGAATATTAATTGGCTTTTTAGCAAGCCTGAGGCAAGTGACAGTGGCAAGGAAGCCACACACCATCAGGTGACAGAAATGGAGAAAAAAATAAACCTGAAGAAACCAGGCTCTGTCGAAGAGCAACTTCTCCTCTGGTCAAATTATGGGAATAACTTCTGCTCCGAGGATATTTGTGATTCTGCTTTAGTTATCCTAGCGCACATTTTGCTGTCCATAGCTTGCTCAGAACCGAGCTCGTCTCACACACTCTCACACACTCGTGTCCCCAGCAGCAGCTGCTAGAAGATAGACACTAATCAAAAATCACTGCGCTATTGTTGTGAAGCGTTGGTTGTTTAATGCCTAATGTTAAACACCGATATCATCTCAGACATCTCTGGAGCAACTAAACCACCTAAATGTAATATTCTGTTAATTAATGTAGTCTAAGGGCACCCTGGGAAGACGCCATTCTCTTTAAAAACAAATCCATCAAACATCCCCAGGCTTAATAAATAAAAACAAGATGAGGTTGCATAATGTGCTAATGCACTGTGGAAAAACGGGTTAAGCAAAACTTTTATTTTGTTGTACATAGAAGCTGGGGAATTGCAAAAAACTTTCTTCCCAGCTAACTTTTATCCCTGCTGGAAACTAAATCAAATCCGTTATATAGCATGTCTGTAGTAGATAATAATAGATCATTTATTTGTGCCTATATTATTGTTTCTATTATAAAGATGTGTATAGTAAACATTAAATATATTTTATTTGTTTTTAAGATTATTACTGTTATTATTACTATGCTAATAATAATGATGATAATAATTCTCAGAGGGTAATTATAAATATGTTTTAAATAAATATAAGCATTTAAATATAATAATAATACATAAATAAAATCATATTACATTTATTATTTCAAAATCGTACTATTATTTAATTTTTATTATGTTGTATTATTATTTTATTAATAATAATAATAATAATAATTTCCAGATGGACTATAAATATATGTTAGATAATATTTAATTAAACCCCTAAATAAAATATGAAAAATAATAATATATTTTTGTAATACTATAAATGATATTTTAAAATAATTTAAATAATTATGTAGTTCATAGCATGACTAACTTGTATTATTATTAATAATAATATTTTATTTAGGTTTAATTAAATATTTATTATATTTAATACATATTTGTATTTGCAATATAGTCCATCTGAAAATTATTATTATGAATAATAATAATAATTTTCAGATGGACCCATATTGAAAATATACATATTTATTAAATATGAATATTTAATTTAACAGCTAAATAAAATATAAAAAATAATAATACATGTTAGTTATACAATGACTTACATATTTAAATTGTTGTAAAATATTTTACTATTACACTTTTTATTTATTTATATTGCTATTTTATATTTTTTATATAATATTATTCAGAATTACAATACAGTCCCGAAATGTCCATGCTGTTTGATTTCTGCTGGTCATTCGAGGTTTGTCTGTTAGCATGTGTCATTTAACCTCAGCTACACCATCTGACCCAGAGAGCATCGTTCTCCCTCTGCTGCCATCATGCCATTTTCCTGCATTTGGATAAATCTGTTACTATAATTAAATAAACAATTACCGTCACTGACTTGCTGGTTCACATACAGTACCATAACGGAAAGGGAAGGACAATATTTTCATGTTCTCTTCCTTTGATGTAGTTTTGTACTTGTCTTGTGTGGCTGTGCTCCATCGTGCTGGTTTATATATGCATTATTGAATTGCCAATGCATGAAACAGCGGTTTACTGGCCGAATGATGCTGAACTCACGCTGTATATTGACGTAGGGGAGCGATGAACACTGCGCCTCATAAAATATCGAACACACAAACAAATTAAATTGGGCTGCTAGAATATGTGCTTTATTTCCCTCCTCACAGCTTTCATTCAAAAGGACTGAATGTTCAATCGTTTGAGCGTCTCTTATGGAAATATTTATCCGAGCTCTGCAATTCCTTTATTTTGCTGTTAAGATTGAATTGCAAATGATTCCTTTGGTTCTGTGCAGCTAAAATGCTAGTTGACTGATTTTTAAGACCTCATGATGCCAACTTCCACTTTAGGACTATTTTATTTCTAGATGCGTCAGCTAATTTAGGAGAACGAAATGTTCCAGATAAAGTCTCATGCAAAGTTGTGCAGGGCACAGTATAGAGCCTGTAGCATGAATTAGATTTAATAATCCCCAGAGAAATCGTTGAATTCTCTGTCCCAATTCCATTTTCCTTTGTAATTAAAGTGTGTTTTAAGATTGACTTACACCCTTCTTAAGGGAGATAGTATAATTACTTTACATTACATTTGTTTGTTGCTTTAGGAAAGTATACAGTGTGCATAAAAAGAAAAGTGAGGACATTATGGGACGGTATGCCCCGTTTTGCATATCATCCAGATGCGCGAGTTTGTGCCAAATTATGTTATATATATTATATGATACTGTTTACATTTGTTTTGTTTCATGAATTGGTTTATGTTTCATTTTGTGAAATTTCAAATTGTGTTATATTGTACGTCAGGACGCAGGCTCACTATTGGCCGACGCTGGTCATGTGTGTGATGCTGGCCAATAGTGAGCCTACGTTCTGACATACAAGCCAGAAGCGCTGCGCTGTTACACTACGGTAACTCACTCAAAGAAACACACAGAAGAAAATTAATAGTTGAATAAAGTCGTTATTTTTGTTTGTTTTTGCGCACAAAAAGTATTTTTGTCGCTTGATAAACTGAGCCACTGTAGTCACTGTAGGAGTGAGAGAGCTCTCAGATTTCATCAAAAATATCTTCATTTGTGTTCCGAAGATGAACGAAAGTCTTACGACGTTGGAACAACACAAGGGTGAGTAATTACTGACAGAATTTACATTTATGGGTGAACTAACCCTTGAAGTTTGACAATTAGCTCTGTTATATCCTTCCCACTAGCAAAGCACATACAAATCAGGACGAGCGCTTCAAAGAATGATAACCTGGATAATAAACTCCTCTTCGATTTCCACTCGGGTCCTGTGAGGCGCTTCATTGTTTGAAGGCAGATCTTTGAGGTATGAAGGGCTGTACTGTGAATGCTGAGATCTGAAAACCTTTGTGGTTCCACAGCAGAAAACGAGAACACAGGCGGCGTGTGCCACATGGGCAGGCCGTTCCCCTCCCACTGCCGCCACACACTTCTGTACTGGTTCCCGCTGGTAGGACTGGTGTGCCACATTGCAGCTTACGGCAGGTAATTAGCCATCATGGGAATATTTGTGGGACTGAGATAAGTAGATGGATCCTTTACAGGGTCTGTCATCAATCTTGAAAACCCTCCAACCATCCCAAGAGACAAAGTCAGCCTCTTTTTGAGGACTAAACGTGCAGGAACATCATGTACTAACCAGTTGACATGGGGAAGACAGATAGTATTGTACATGTACAATATTTGAAGAGCGAGATGCCCTGCTATGGGAGAGACGCAGCTGAGTGAAATTAGTTTTTTTCACTGAGCTTGTCACAGTGCATTATGGGATTATACAGTATTTGAAGGATGAGATGACCTACAAATCATAGGCAAGAACCCTGCTTGCAAAGCGAAAAAGATATTCGACTGATTTGACAATTGATTGGTGAAAGGAACAATTCAATCCTCTAGTATTTTAGTATAGTTTATTACAGTATTTATTAAGACTTTTTTAAAAAAATCATATTTTAAATGTTTTTAATTTCAGATGAAGTTTTAGTCATTTAGTTTTTTGCTTTTGTCATTTTTATTCTATATACCTTTCATTTATTTTTCTAGTAGTAATTTTAGTTTTACTTCTAATATTGTATTTCATTTCAGCTTTAGTTTATTTACTGAAAACAATAATGCCCCAAATTATATATTTTTTTATTTAATAGTTTTTGTTAACAATAACAACACTGCTCAAAAAAGTATTAATATACATAATTAATACATTTTTGGTAATATTTGTAATGATTTTAAAAAACATATTTAACATTTATTTTTATTTTTCAATAATATTTTTCAAATATTTTTACAATTATTTTAGCATTACTTATCAATCAGTATTAAAATAAAGGGGTACTTCACCACTTACAAAATGGGATTTCAATATAACTTGGCTGCATATACAGTAGAAAGGTGAGAAAATTGAAATTGGTGCGACTTGACTAGAAATCAGAAGAATTCAAAGAGAGAGTTACTTTCAGTTTCCAGTGAAGGATCATAGACAGTGGCTAAAGGCTGGCAAAAAAAAAAAAAAAAGTTATTTTAGGAATAGCTTATGGGTAGGGTTAAGTTTTGGGGGTAGGGATATGGTTATAACCTTTTTGCTCACCAGCCACAGTGTCTAGTGGATTTCCAAAGTTTCTAGCCACTCAGCATTTTCACTGGCCACAATTTTAACATCGATGCCATGGGGAAATACTGCCATAGAGATATATTTTATATTATCTCACAATTTGGCAGCAGGTATTAGGCTGCTGTCACTTTAAAGGGATACTCCACCGTTTTTTTCATATTAAACTATGTTATTCCCTTAACTAAAACGAGTTGATACATACCTCTCTCGTCTCAGTGCGTGCACTCAATCGCTCTGATAGCACTTAGCTTAGCTCAGTTCATTCATTAGGATCCAGACAGAGATGAAGTTAAAAGCGACCAAACACCTCCACGTTTTCCCTATTTAAATACAGTTACACGAGTAGTTACACGACCAAGTATGGTGACACAAAATAAAACGTGGCGCTTTTCTAAGCGGGTAAAAAGGATAACTATAATGTATGGCGGAATAGCATTTGAAGTTGGGAGCACTTCGACTCTGCGCAGTAAAAAGTCACTCCTAAAAAAAAATCCTCTCCCTCTCACTTCTGTCATTAGAATAAACGTGACTTTTTACTGCGCAGAGTCGAAGTGCTCCCAAGTGCTATTCCGCCATACATTATAGTTATCCTTTTTACCCGCTTAGAAAAGCGCCACGTTTTATTTTGTGTCACCATACTTGGTCGTGTAACTACTCATGTAACTGTATTTAAATAGTGAAAACGTGGAGGTGTTTGGTCGCTTCTAGCTTCATCTCTGTTTGGTTCCTAATGAATGAATTGAGCTAAGCTAAGTGCTATCAAAGTGTCGCCGCGCGCCAGAGCGATTGAGTGCACGCACTGAGACGAGAGAGGTATGTATCAACTCGTCTTAGTTAAAGGGATAGTTCACTTTGAAATTAAATTTTGGTATGTTTTAGCTTACCTCAAGGGCATCCAAGATGTAGGTGTCTTTTTTTCCGCAGTAGTTTCAATTTTGATATTTTTAGGTCAAACCGTTCTTGTCTGTCAGTCATATAATGCAGGTCGATGGTCACTGTCTCAAAGAGCATGCACAGAGTCCAAATTAAAACAATTCCCCATCGTCCAAATTAAACAATTCCCCATCGTAAGTACACATTGATGGCCTAAGACACGAAACGAGCGGTTTGTGTGAGAAAACGAACAGTATTTATATCGTTGTTACCTCTTATACACAGCCACGTCCAAGTGATCTGAGAGCGCGGGCGCGGGCGGGTATAGATATATACAATAGAAGTCGCCTTGGCTACTGCAGTTCATTGGAACGAAACCGTAGCCAAGGCGACATCTAGTGTATATATCTATACCCGCCCGCGCCCGCGCTCTCAGATCACTTGGACGTGGCTGTGTATAAGAGGTAACAACGATATAAATACTGTTCGTTTTCTCACACAAACCGCTCGTTTCGTGTCTTAGGCCATCAATGTGTACTTACGATGGGGAATTGTTTAATTTGGACGATGGGGAATTGTTTTAATTTGGACTCTGTGCATGCTCTTTGAGGCGGTGACCATCGACCTGCATTATATGACTGACAGACAAGAACGGTTTGACCTAAAAATATCAAAATTGAAACTACTGCGGAAAAAAAGACACCTACATCTTGGATGCCCTTGAGGTAAGCTAAAACATACCAAAATTTAATTTCAAAGTGAACTATCCCTTTAAGGGAATAACATAGTTTAATATGAAAAAACGGTGGAGTATCCCTTTAAGACCAGACGCACGGATCCATTATACTGTAACACATGCATTTTCTTTCTCAACTGTTTACGTTCACTTAAAACATAACTATCTGTGTTTACATGAATACTCACCAAGACCGTCACTTTTTGTCATTATTTTGTGTGTATTTTACTGTTTAAGCAGAATAAGCAGCAAAAAATGGGAGATGAGAGAGTGAGAAAGTGCAGCTGGTATTATGTATCTATTCTGCAGAAAATGAGTATTGGAAGCGTTTCAGATATTTCAGTATTGTAAAGTATGGACTAGTGGTTCGTTTAGGATGGGAGCACTACAGAAAGATTCCGGCCAGAGAATCCTTTATCAGCTTTATTTCCAAGATCAGGATGCCAATATACAAGTTCAAATGTATGTGTGGTCTAAACAGAGAGAAAGAAAAAGAAATAATGCAATGGTAATAATAACTGATTAATAAACAAATAAAGGAATACTAAACAATGCTCATTGTCATCATTAACAACAGTACAGTACAGAAAATAATAATTTACGTTAATACAGTGCAACAAAATATGTCACTATATGCCCTTTAATATCTGTACTGCTGCACCTTTAAGTGGCTATGCAGAATGACACTGTATCACTATAACACTCGATGCAGGTAGTACCAAATAAACAGTAAATGCACTGCACTCGAACACAAAAGCATATCTCTAAATAACTAACACAAATAAGGTCTAAATCGACATATAAAGGGCTAATTATTGCATACAGGAAACATGTTGCATATTACAGCACGATCTGGCATCATGACTACACTAATTAGTCACGCAGTTCAACAAATAAAACTAGTTCGCGTGAACATACATAAATTTCAAAACATTCATCACAACGCAGTACAAACATGCCACAGTAGTAAAAACTTACTTGCTTTTCATAAAACGCACACGAAAGTAAAGAAAAGGGTCTCCGAGTCTTCTCTCATCATCCCTGAGCACGAACAACTGAGCAGCGCACTGCATTTCCTGTCCAGGCGCAGTTCACGTGATGGAGCGTTCAAATGCACATAGGAAACTTCAGCGCTGAACAAATAGGCTTTCAGACAAGGCCGCCCCCAACTGTCCGCATGGCAGTTGAAAGAGTAGGAGAAAGTCTATTTGGTGGTCTCTTCTTCGTCCTTGTCCTCCAGAGCTGGGAGCAGGATGAGCCGGGCGACTGGACGAATGTAGGTGCGGTCCTTCACTTGAACACTGATAGTCCGTACGCGTCCATCTGCTCCTGGATGAGTCTGGGTAATCCGTCCTACGGGCCATGACGCTCTGGGAAGTTGGGGATCCATGATTAAAACAACGTCGCCTATGGAGAGTGCCTTACCGTCTTTCCTCCACTTACTGCGCTCTTGTAGCCCTGGTAAGTAGTGACTGATGAAGGATGACCAGAAACGATCTGCGATAGCTTGGCTGTGCCTCCAACGTCTTCTCCCGAGGTCACTGGGGTCGTAAACTGCTTGGGGCAGCGACGAGTCGTGACGGCCCATGAGGAGGAGGTTAGGCGTGACCGGGTCTGGATCAGAGGCATCTGATGACAAGTAGCCTAAGGGTTTCGCATTCATTATGCCCTCGACCTCCACTAGGATTGTCATCAGGACAGGTTCAGGAACAGTCTGATCTTTAAGGACAACGCGAAGTGCAGTCTTGATAGATTTCACTTCCCTCTCCCATGTGCCACCAAAGTGCGGCGCACTTGGAGGATTGAATCGGAAGGATATCTGCTGTTCAGCGAGTTGCTCTCTCCACTGAGGTGCCATGGCAGCAACGGCTTCACGCAACTCTCTCTCTCCACCAACAAAGTTGGTACCATTGTCCATGAGGAGTTCGAACGGTCTGCCACGTCGAGAGATGAATCTTCTCAGTGACAGCAGGAAAGCATCTGTATCAAGGCTTTCTAATAAATCCAGATGCACCGAGCGAGTTGTCATGCATTTGTAGACAATGCCCCACCTTTTTTCAGTGCGACGACCGATCCTCACTTGGAAAGGTCCAAAGCAATCAACTCCGGTTGAATAGAACGGTGGCTTATGGAGTCGTAGTCGAGCTGGTGGGTAATCTGCCATCTTCGGTACGTCAGGTTTTGCTCTCCATCGTCGGCACTCCAGACATAAATGCTGATGCTTTCGAATGGCCTCTCTACCACGAATGATCCAAAACCTGCGTCTGATCTCGGCAAGAACTCGTTCTGGCCCAGGGTGCAGTAGTGACTCATCAAAATCCTTGATGATAAGCTTCGTCACGGGATGGCTTGGGTCCAGGATAACTGGGTGGATAGTATCCAGGTCTAGTCCTTCAGCATGCCTTAACCTGCCACCGACTCTGAGTAGCTCCGTGGCTCCTTCATATTCTGGTGACAGAGATGCGAGACGACTGTCTGAAGGAAGAGTACGTCCAGCTTTGAGAGCTCTCAATTCTTCAGCAAAGCAGTCGTCTTGAGCCTTTTGTAACATCAGCTTCTCTGCTTGCAGAAAATCGGCAGCGGTAGAGTGTACTGTAGTATTAGCATCAGCCGCCCCGTGAAGGGAACTAGCAGTTTCCTTCAGAAGCTCTTTCCAGTTGGAGAACTTACTGGGGTCCGGAAGTTGAGTTGGCAAGATGCTGGACACAGTTCCCACAAAGGCAGACTTCCTTAACTCTGTGGTGTCTGGTTCTACCTCAGATGAAGGCATGTTGGGCCACTCCCTCTCAGACAAATGGAGGAAATGTGGACCTTTGTTCCAGCGATGATCCTGTCATCTCTTGCAGAGTGAGTCCGCGGGTTATATCATCAGCTGGATTGCTTAGAGAATCAACATACCGCCATTGAACAGGGTTGGTCAGGTTCTGGATTTCTGCAACGCGTGTTCCAACGAACACTTTATAACGGCATGATTCTGATTTGATCCAGTGCAGCACAGTGGTGGAGTCTGACCAAAGAGTGATGTGCTCAGGTGGTACTGCAAGCTCTGTCTCGATCACTCTAGCCAGCTGTGCACCTGTAAGCGCGGCACTGAGCTCGAGACGCGGAATAGACAGCTGCTTACGGGGCGCGACTCTCGATCTGGCAAACACGAAGGAGACATAGACTTGTTGACTGTCGTCTGTCGTCTGCATGTAGGCTACTGATCCGTAGGCGCGCTCCGAGGCATCACAGAAAATGTGGATGTGACGGGTCGCGTTAGCAGTATCGGCGGTGGCTGGTGCATAGGGACGAGGCAGCTTGAGATGTTGCAAAGTGGGAATTTCCTTCACCCAACTCAACCATTTCTCCAGAAGGTCAGCAGGTTGGATCTTGTCGTCCCAGCCAATGTTGGCCTTCCACATGTCCTGAACAAGCACTTTACATCTTGTTGTGAATGGCACTATGTAGCCCAATGGGTCGTAAAGCTTGGCAAGGACACTGTAGACGTTACGAAGAGTAGCATCTGAAGATTCAGTATGGCGATGTTTGTAACTCAGGGTGTCGTTCAAACAGTCCCAGCAGAGTCCAAGCGTGGGCTCTTGGAGGTTGTCACTGGCCTTGGATAGCCATAGCTCACTACTAGCCGACTGCGCTTCAGGAGGTAGATGTGCTACAACTTCAGGCATGTTACTAGCCCATTGCCGGATCTCGAAACCTCCCTTGTTCAGAAGTGCTCGCAGGTCATCGACTAGACCCTTGGCATACTCAGCTTTACTCACACTGTGGAGGCAATTGTCGACATAGAACGAGTGCTCGATCACGTGCATGAGAGGAGAGTCTGGTGGTTCATGGTCTCTGACGTGCTGCTGCAGGGCAAAGACCGCACAACAGGGGCTGCACGTTGTTCCGAATGGTAACACCTCCCATTGGAATATGCGTGGTTCAGATGTCCTCTGCATGTCACGCCACAGGAATCGTAGGAGTGGTTTATCACTGGGCAACAAGCGGATCTGGTGGAACATTGATTTAATATCTCCGCTGATGGCCACAGCATGACATCGAAACCGCATCAGGACTCCAATCATGGTCGGACCGAGCGTTGGTCCCGGCAGGAGTTGGTCATTCAGGGACAGGCCGTTAAAGGAGAAGGAACAGTTAAAGACTACTCTATCCTTTCCATTGTGGTGCACCATATGATGAGGTACATACCACGACTCTGTGGACTTTGCTGCCTCTTCTGTAAAGATTTCCGCGACATAACCAGACTGAACAAGTTTATCCATCTCCTTGCAATATGAGGCTGCTCGAACGGTGTCCTTGGCCAACCGGCGCTCAGTGCTGCGTAGGTTAGGCATCACGGCATCTTGCTGAGCACAGAGTTGGATGACTGGCTGACGACGCAACAGTGGAGTAGCGTAGCGCTGGGTACCGTCGACAGATACACGTTCGGAGGCTGTCTGTAAGAGGATGAGTGCCTGCTGATCTTGCTTGGAACGCGTTGCAGTCTTCTCACTGACATAGGGAACTGTGTCAATGTGCCAAAGGCGTTCCACATTCCTGAGGAGTTCAGTATATGAAGACTCGGTGGCGATGTGCAGACAGGAAGACTGGTGAGAAGAGACTGGCATAATGTCAGAAGGACCTTGCAAGGACCAGCCTAGCCTTGTGCAGATGGCTATAGGACCGCCAGATGGGCCTGCTCTGACTGGCTGTGTAGGAGTGAGAAGCTGAGGCATATCAGAGCCGATGAGGAGCAGAGGTTGGGCTCTATGGATAGACGTCAAAGGAAGTCCTTTGAGATGCTCATAGCGCTTCTGGAGAGCTGCTACTGGGTATGTGTGTTCAGATAAACTCAGACTGCTTGCAGTGAACGCATGTTGAATCCAAAACTTTTTGTTTGGCGTGAAGATGGGGGATACATGAAAGCTAACTGAGGAACCTTTCAGTTCCTTCACCTCTTGCTGGACTGTCCTCAGATGAAGCGTCTCTGGATGCTGAGAGAGTTGTAGTTGCTCTACAGCTTGTGGGAGGATAATCGTTCTCTCCGAACCATCATCGAGCACTGCAAATGTCTCAAGAGTGCGATCTCCATGATGCAGAAGCACTTTGACAACCTTCAGCAACACTCTCTGAGGGCTTCTGGGCTGCTCAATGTAGACAATGGGCTTCGGATTAGTGACCATCAGCACTTTCTGGGATGACTCTTGGATAGCGTCATGCAGGACTGTAAGGTGTTTCTCTTTGCAAATCTTACATGGGCGTTTAAGCGTACAAGCTGTAGATTTGTGGCCGCGGCCGCATTTCCAACATCTGTCGCCTTCCTGGATCCACTTCTTAATCTCAGCACTAGACAGTTTCTTGAAGTCGGAGCATGAGTTAAGGTAGTGCTCCTTATTGTTGCAGAACGGACAATAAGGACTGAGTTTGAAAGCTTGGGACTTCGACTGAAAGGTCTCCTTGTCAGCTGTCTCCCCAGAGCAGAGGAAGACTGACGCTGTTTTATCTTTGGGCTTTGAACTACGTTGATCTCTCTTTGGAAGGGTAGGCCCTGTAGAGTTGTAGAGAAGAGTAGCTCGACTGGCGAGACGCTTGGCTTGAGCCTTCATCTGTAGCCACGCAGCGAGGTCGGGCAAGGAGTAGGTGAGCTCTGAACCTGGCTGCAGGATGCCGCGAACGAGACAATATTCCACAAATCCATCTCTGTGGGAAGGAGACATTTTGCTTAAGAGACGATCAACATGGGAACCACACCTGAGCTCGTATCCAACAGGTCCCTCTAAAGTGCGTAGCATACCGACAAGCGACTGGACTGAGAGAGCGAAGGAGTCGAATGCCTCTGCGTCTCCTGACTTAATGGCTGGGGAGTTGAGTATTGCCGCTAGTTCACTTTGAACCAGTTGTCTTGGCTGGCCATATTTGTCTTGCAGAGCTCCCAATGCAGCTGTATACGGTGCGGGGTCATACATATATGATTTGGCTAGCTGCAGAGCACTCTGAAGCTTGAGCTGACTCAGGAGAACTTGATATTTATAGTGCTCGCTGAGATGAGGGTGACTATTCATCAAGTTGTCGAACGCCATCTTCAAAAGTGCGAAATCACTTTCTTTGCCGCTCTCGAAGAAGGGAAGTGTCGGTTTAGGAATGCCGTAAGATGTAGCAATCAGGGTCTCCATACCCGGGTAGGTCCAGGGTGGTGCCGTCTGAACTGGTGTTACAGTTGGTATACTGTGGTGAGCATACTGCACTGCGGGAGGTGGCGGTGCTACTGTAACTGCTCGTGGTGGCATTGTGAAGCTTGTACTAGTAGCTGAAGCCCCTAGGTAATGAGACGGGAGACTCGTTGTGACAGAAAACCTTGCTGCTCCACCTGCCTGGGTAGTTACCGTGGAGAGGACGGGAACGAATGAGACAGGTGCAGATGGAACTATAGAGACTGATGCAGCAATCGGTGCTGCGCTGACAGGAACACTGATCTGGGCACTCGTGACGGGATTAGCAGGTGGTGCTAATATCTGAGTAGGAACAGTGGAGAGAGGTGCTACCTGAACTGGCGCTGGATTTGGCTGTTGCACAGGTGGATGCTGCATGGGGACCAATGGCACCAGAGGTGGCTGTTGAGCCAATTGTGATGGCAGAGGTAGATTGGAGAATGTAGCAGGAGCTGACGACGTAGACAAGGAATCATCGTTTGTCCCTGTCAGGTAGGTCTTTACAAGACTGGCAATGTGTACCTCCTTCTCGAGTTTCTTCAAGCGCCTGCGTCTTCCCATCTCTCTAGCTATTCTCTCTTTAGCCAGATGTGCTTCCTCTTGTAGCCGCTGTCCTTCTCTGGCTTGTGCATCCAATGCTGCAGCTTCTAAGTCAGCTTTCCTTTCTTCTTCTATTTCCTGTTGTAGGTCAGCTAGCTCCAATCCTTTGATCTCCTCCTCTAAAGCAGCTTCTTGTATATCAGACGTACTTCGAAATAGATGGAGTCCGTAAGATAACTGAGAGGACCGTCGGGAATGTGCAGCTGACCGGTAACTTGTCAAACTCCTAGCTCTGGTTGACTGAGCCTGGTCTGGTTGTCCTACAGGGGTAGAGGAGGCTTGGACCACAGGCTGTTGATAGGGCAGAAAAGTGACTTCGTACTGGGCCAAATGTGCAGGTGGACGAGGGTCTCTCTTGGGTCGGTCCGATGACTCCTGTTGCTGACCATCAGTTGCTGACTCCATAGTGTCGGTGTAACCCTAATCCGGCTCGAAGGACCAATGTAAAGTATGGACTAGTGGTTCGTTTAGGATGGGAGCACTACAGAAAGATTCCTGCCAGAGAATCCTTTATCAGCTTTATTTCCAAGATCAGGATGCCAATATACAAGTTCAAATGTATGTGTGGTCTAAACAGAGAGAAAGAAAAAGAAATAATGCAATGGTAATAATAACTGATTAATAAACAAATAAAGGAATACTAAACAATGCTCATTGTCATCATTAACAACAGTACAGTACAGAAAATAATAATTTACGTTAATACAGTGCAACAAAATATGTCACTATATGCCCTTTAATATCTGTACTGCTGCACCTTTAAGTGGCTATGCAGAATGACACTGTATCACTATAACACTCGATGCAGGTAGTACCAAATAAACAGTAAATGCACTGCACTCGAACACAAAAGCATATCTCTAAATAACTAACACAAATAAGGTCTAAATCGACATATAAAGGGCTAATTATTGCATACAGGAAACATGTTGCATATTACAGCACGATCTGGCATCATGACTACACTAATTAGTCACGCAGTTCAACAAATAAAACTAGTTCGCGTGAACATACATAAATTTCAAAACATTCATCACAACGCAGTACAAACATGCCACAGTAGTAAAAACTTACTTGCTTTTCATAAAACGCACACGAAAGTAAAGAAAAGGGTCTCCGAGTCTTCTCTCATCATCCCTGAGCACGAACAACTGAGCAGCGCACTGCATTTCCTGTCCAGGCGCAGTTCACGTGATGGAGCGTTCAAATGCACATAGGAAACTTCAGCGCTGAACAAATAGGCTTTCAGACAAGTATCGATATATATCAAAAAAAAATATTTTTGAAAGCAATACATTGCACTTATTTTATTATTTAAGATTACTTTTTAAAAGACTATAATTGAAAAATGTTTATATTATATATACAAATCAACCAGTGAGTGTGTTACACGCCACTGCTGAAATACACACGCATTTGGCAGGTTGGCGGGTGTCACTGTCAAGCCCTGGTTAGCACTACATTTTCAGACAGGAATGTTGCTTTAGGTTGGGGTTCAGGGATTCTTCCAGAAAATGTTAAACTTGCAGCTTTAGATGGATAATATTGCACTTTGCACACTGTTGGCTAGACGACTAACTGTTAATTAATTGGAATTAATTGCCATCTCCTCCAACCGACCGCCTGTGGGGTTTTTACCTACTTTTTGCCCTCAAACTTGAAAATATTAAATTTGGAGTTAGAATGAAACCCGATCTTTTCTTAAAATCATGCCCATTTTTAGATTATTTTAAAGAGACAAGCTCTGGATAAAACAGCTTTTTTTCTGGTTTATTTAGTTGGTTATATGTATATGCATATATTACTGTAATTATATGTTCATTTGTATGTGCAAATTTATTATGCTTGTTTTATTTTTTGCTTTTTACCCTCCATTTAATTCTGTAACAATCTGATGCTTGGATTGTGCTTGAGATTTTTTCTTAATTAAAAAATTAATAAAAAAAATTAAAAGGAATATTGTTTTAGGATCAACAAAATATGATGACCCAGGAACGCGTCTAACTATGCAAAATCAGGACGTGCGCCCATGGACGGGGAATGGGATACTAAAATGCGGAAGTATCTGTCGTTTTCACGAAAGCTCCCTCTGGAGCCGTCAAAAGTCTGCTGGATGACGGACTAATGAACTGACAAATGTACTCAAACTTCTTGGCCCAGGTAACACGGAAATGGAGTAAACATTGTTCATTTACATAAACTACCAACATTGTAACAATACCAAGTGGGTGGAAAATCGGCAAAGTTACATTTTAAGTACATTTGATCAATATTTCTTCTGGTTCATCTGCATATTGGATTTTTTTTTTTTTTTACTGAGAGTTTTGCTGCAATACATGCTTTGCTTCAACTTTTCCTCTTTGCATATCTCACAAACATGAAGGTTCTTGACCAGTCATCTTGCTCGCAGCAAAATGGCAATCAGGTGTTTGAACAGTGGAAGATGGACAAGGCGGTGTTTGTAACACCAGGTATCACTTGTATCTGAGACAATCAGGTTCTCAAGTCTTCAGATTTAATGCCGTGTCTGTTAACAGACTCTCCGAAGGTAGTGGAGATGATGGTCTACAGAGAAAACAAGATAACTGTAATTGAGCTCAATCACTCATGGACATCCGACGGTCAATCAGTGGGTTTCTTTGGAGACCTGGAACATGTCGGCCTCATCAGAAGCACCTGAGAAAAGAGCTCAATTCTCTGCACACTGTGTTTTAAGATGCTGATAAAAATGGTAAGTGGGGATGTGTGATATGATATAATTGTGCAATGTGATTTTGTCTGAGATATTATTTTTAATTTTGAAGTAGGTTGCTAAGCAGCAGATATAAGAAGTGTGCCATTATAAGCATTGTCAGGTAGACTGTTATTTTAAGAGGTTATGTGTTTGTCAAGATAATGATCCCGGGAAGAGACTGCCACTAATGCAAAAGAAATGGAAGGAATCCGTCTAGTACAGATTGCATGCTGGAGGAGGAATTGAGAAGGAGATGAGAAATGGACATCAGCTGGAAGTGGGAGAGGAATGGCTTGGGGAGGAGGAAAATCTCTGAATGACAAATTCGTATGTCAGAGGTACTAGAGAGGTAAGCAAAAGAGATTTGCTTTTTAAAACGCAGTACGCCATGATACGATTTTCACAGATCAGGTCAAATGTTTAAGCTCATACACAAAACCACCAGTCACAGGAAGCGTGAAGTGATTTTTGACTTTGTCTTGGAAATATGAGTGAAATCGAGAGAGATAATTGCAGTTTACACCTCACAGGGCATCGCCCAGTTCCCAAATTGCTTCATGAATGGTAACAAATGAACCCATGAACTGTTAGAAAATTACGGCTAAAGCAATTCAGTTTTTCTGAGGCATGTAGATTCCCCAGTCTGGCATGTGGCATATATCACTGTGTTCTCTTGGCAGTGGCATCATAACGGCACTCTTAAAGGAACAGTTCAGCCAAAATTTCATCCTCACATCATTCCATACGATTTTCTTTCTTTCATGCAACTCAAAAAAAGATATTAGAATGTTCACGCTGCTTTTTCCAGACAATGAATGACAAAAAAAATGGCATAAACGTACCATAAAAGTTGTCTGTATGAATTGTATGAAACATATTCCAAGTCTTTTGAAGCCATACAGTATGGTAGCTTTGTGTGAAGAACCTTTATAGGTGAACATTCTGTCATCATTTAGTCAGTCGTTCTGTATGATTTTCTTTTTTCTGTGGAGCACAAAAAAATGTTAGACAATGTTCACGCTTCTCTTTTTGCACACATTAAAAATAAAAAGTGGCCTATAAAAAGTAACAGTAAAGTTATCCATACAAATTAGGCAGTAAATTCCAAGGCTGTGTTAGAAATCTATACCCTCATTCACTATATATTAGAAACTGAAACACTGGCCAATATAGTGTTGGAGGTTTCACGCCAGGGACGTGCACAGACATTTTGAGGGGCCGGGGCTCAAGTAAAATAAAGGGCACTTCTCATAATTACGTTTTTTTTTTTTTTTTTTTTTAAACAAAAAAGTATTTATATTAACGCAACTCTGACTTCCTTTTAAAAAAAATAATTAAAAATTAATTAAAAAAGCAGCCCAGAAAAAAAGGGCACTTTCTCTCCAGGAATAAAAAGGGCAGGTGCTCAAGCCCCCTTTGATGTCTATGTGTGCACGTGCCTGTTTCACGCCTATATATGGTGGCCGATCTTCACTGATTTCACAATAAAATCTATAAGATCAGAGTATGAAGGTTGAACTAGCAGAGCAATAGCACAGCTGTACATAAAATATTGAAATGAGAGACATATCAGAGTTCAAAAGAGGACAGAAGCTCATCTGTAACAAAGACAGTAAGTCTCTGTGGCGTATCGAGAGCTATAGTATTCAGGTTAATGTCGACATTCTACCACATAGGACGAACCGCATCCAACAGGAGTCTGTGGATGTGAAAGGGATGTAAAAGTACTTGGGATCTAAAAGAGATGTCCAGCTACTAACCCGTATTGTATAAAATAAAAAAAACATAAAACCACAGCTGCCCAACTCACTGCAGAATTAAACACGCACCTCAACTCTCATGTTTCCACCAAAACTGTTCATCTGGAGCTCCACATGGTTAATATTCACAGTCGGGCTGCTATAGCCAAACCTTTGGTCACTCGTGCCAACGCCAAATGTCGGTTTCATTGGTGCCAACAGTGGAAATCTTGGGCTGGGGACAATGTGAAACATGTATTGTTCTCTGATGAGTCCATCTCACTGTCTTTCCCACATACGAGAGAACAAAATCTTTGCACTTGCTCACAAAACTTTTGCGAGTAAATGCAAAGCTTCTCGGGAACATAACAAAAGCATTGAAATATATATATTTTTTCAGTTAGTTGCCGGACAACAATTTTCGTTTTTCAAGTTTTCGTCTAATATTAATGAAAACTATTTTTTATTGTTTTAGTTTTAGTTAACAATAGCATCACTGATTGTAATACACCCAGTCTGAATATGCACAAATGTGGATGACAAACAGATTTATAATGATGCAAGTGTGAGTAAATGACGGCAGGATTTTGTTTAGTGGGGTACTGTCCCTTTAAGGTGTTGAGCTTCAGGCAAATAACAATTGTTATTTCATTCCTGACATCCTCGGAAACTGCCGCCAAAATCTTTCCTGCTGTCTTAGAAAGGCATAATAGAAAAACTTTAATCTCTCTTTATTCATATCTTCTCTGTCAGTCTCTCTTTGTCATCTTCTGTCTCTTTTTCCCCCCGGCTTTTTCCGCCTTTTGTGTCTGAAAACTGGATTTACTTCCAGCAGTCACTCTCAGTGCAGATTTGTGTGAATGTTTGAGTTCTTGTGTCCATGTTGTGATTATAAACAGAGTCCCTGCATAGTTAAAGCGAGGCGATATAGATCACGCTGTGACCAGCTGCACGAGTCTCTTGTTTCCATAGCACTGGTTTACCAGCGGTTCTCTCGCTGCTGCACGAGCGTGAACGTTCATGTCAGTTTGGCAGTGTTGGGGAAGCTACTTTGAAGTAAAGTTAGTTGAGTTAAACTACAGTTAAGCCACCATTTTGAAAAAACAGTCTCTACACTACAAATGACTACCAAACGAAGCTAACTGCATTGAAGTTAAGGCGATATTTAATAAATCCTTATACACGTAAAATTCTAATAATATTTCTGTACATATAATTCTGTATTCAGAGGATTTATCTGGCACAAAAACACAGATTTAAACTATTGCATTGAATTAAGCATACTTTTACATTTTATATCAAGATACATCTAACAGAATTAGAAAATTATTTTGCCTTATTATTTGACAAATTTTCAATATTTAATTAAGATGACACACTTAAATGGATTTGTTTACATGATGTGTGAATGAATTGATACAGATGAACATAAGCATTTAACTAGTTATTTTGAAATGTTTAATATTTAATTAATTAAGAAGACAGTGACTTAAATGAATCAGGCAATCATTTGATCAGTTATTCATTTATTTAAATGAACAGTGTGAATTATTTGAATCAGTGAACATATTCATATAATTATAAAGGTGACACAGGGACTTAAAATGAGGGGATCATTTGATCAGTGAAACATTTATACACATGAGCAGTGTAAATGAACTGACTAACTAACTAATAGCATTAAACTAATTTCACGAATTGTCAAATTTGATTAATTATTAAGGAGATCTTGATTTAAATGAATCAGTTAATCATTTGATCAGCAATTCATTTATTTACATTAACAGTGTGAATGAACTGATTCAGATTAATTGAAGCATTTAACTTGTCAATATTTAACTGATTATTCAGAAGACAGTAATTAAAAGAATCAATGAGTCATTTGATCAAAGAATCATTCATTTACATGAACAGTGTGTGAATGAACTGATTCAGATGAATAGAAGCTGTTAACTAAATATTCCAAAGATTTTCAATATTTAACTAATTAGATGCAGGGGCTTAAATAAATCAGTGAATCATTTGATCAATTAATCATTTATTTACATGAACAGTGTGAATTAACTGATATACGAAAATGAATCACTTCCCATTGCTACTGAACAACTTCTATTTTAAATGTACAAAAATAGAGAAAATAGGCCAAGATGTGTGTACATCGGGGGTCTGCTAACTGTCACAACTTCAGGCCCTGTTTACACCTGGTATTAAGATGCGTTTTGGTCGATCGGATCACGAGTAGACGAGGGAGACACATACCTGTTTACACCTGGTGTTTTAGGGCGCTTTCACTCTAGCACTTTTGGTGCGCACCCGGGTTCGAATAACGTCAGAGTTCAATCGAACTCAGGTTCGGAACAGCCAATCGAACCAAGTGTTAAAACTCCCTTAATCCGTCTCTTCTGTCTGCTTTAAACCACTTCTGTCCTGATTTCTTTGAGGGGAGGGTCTGTGGGCGGGTAAATGTATAGGTTTTTTCAGATATTTCAATCTAATGGGCATGAGATAATGAACACAGCCGGAGACAACAGAAAAACACACGGAGAGCATCAGCTTTCATTTCTGCTCTGACTGCCGCAAGACTAGCCGAACGCTGTGAGTGTGTGTTAAATCAGGAATGGTGAAAAAAACTATGTGCTTGCTACGTTTTTCCTCTTGAAATCTTCAGCCAACAAAGTTTAAATCCCATCTGGCTAGTGCGCTTACCATAATGTTTATGCGGGCTCAGTAGGCGAAGAGAAGCGGGTCTTTTATAGCTGTCCGAACATTCAAATGCGTTTTTCGACTACCTCTGGAAGTGGTTGTTAGTGGACAAGCTCAAAATGTTTTAGACCCCGTTTCCACCTAGCGTCGCCCACTTGTGATCTGATCAAACGTATCTTAATACCAGGGCCTTAGTGCGGTGGGGGAAGCTGTAATCTGCTGGATTGCTCAGTTTGAATGTCTCTCATTTGGGTTTTAGTCACATGGTCAAGGAAGGGATAAAAGAAGATTGTAACAGTTGCCCTGTCTCTTCTATTCCTGGGTTCTCTTTGGCTCTCTTCTTTCTCTTGCTCATCTTTGGACTCTGTTCCTAGACTCGCTTTCTCTCTTCTCTTTTCTAAAGCTTCTCTCTGTACGCATGCGTGGGCGTTTGCTGAGTGAGTGCGGAGTGTGAATCGGAGCGTGACTGTGGAGTCCTTTCTTCATTTTTCAAAGGTCTGTTTGCTTAAGTGTTGTTTCTCTCACTGTTTTTACCGTATATGGTCACAAAGCACTGGGAATATTGTGGGGAGAATGGGGAGGTTGGGTTAGCCAGTTTTTAAACTGGCTGCCATGGTGAATGAGGAGACGGCGAGTTATGAGCAACTCACCCGGAAGCATGGAATAAAAGTGCCAGGTTGGAGTTGAGTGCTCAGTCGAAGAATGTGTGTTAGCGGTATAGGAGCGGTGATTGGTCACAATAGTATTCGTTCGGCTTCGAGAATGAACGGTGCAGTGGTGTTATTTTTCGACAAAATTGAAAAAGTGAACGTGACAGTTGAAAACGGGATAGTCCTCAATGATAGTTTGATCAATGTTTTCCACTTGTTAATCCAGCGAGAAAGGTTTTGCTTTCCAATGTGCCTCCATTTATTAGTGACGAAGCACTGCAACGTCCCTGCAAATCCCCGTTGTTGAAACACGTTGTGTCTTTCAGCAGACAAGTTGATTTTGAGGAGTGATATTGATGAACTGAATATTGCTTTTAAATTCAAAGTTGATAGCTTTGATTATGTAATTTTTGCAATAACGGAGACGGAGAGCATGAAATGCTTTGAATGTGGGAAAGTGGGGCACTTGGTACGCGCTTGTCCAGACAAAAATGTGTCAAATGGTACAGAAGATGAAAGTCGGTCTCAAAGTCATAATGAAGGTCAGAGGGTGGAAAAAGAAAGCGAAGTTGGTGAGGTTTCGGATTTGAGTGTGGACAATGAAGAACCAGGAAGTAGTAGAGTGAAGAGTAGTGAGAAACGAATTCAAAAAAATTATGAGATAATGAATACTGAGCTTGATAAGATGTTGGGTGAATTATTCAAAGAGGACAAAGCAGTATTTAAAGAAAAAGGCACAAGATGAGACAATTACCAAAAGTTCTGGGGAGGTGTTGAATGCAGATTTGTCTGGCTCAGAAAGTGAGCAAGAATTTTCTTAAGTTCTAGTTGAGGAAGAGGTGAGACAAGACTATAGTGGTTACAGTTTAGAAAGAATGAAAAAATATTTCTCCAGCGTATAAAAGGAATGAGGAATGTCGAGGTTATAGACTATTTTCCTGATCTTTCCTTATTTATTGACTCATTAAAAAGTTTAATGAAACAAAAAGGTGAAGGATGTCTGTCAAATCCTGAGGTGTATCTTCTAAAAAAGATTGTATAAAAAGTGCGTCCTCAAGCATTGAATATGTCACAAGAATAACGGCGTGATATGGACCTGGCTTTTTGTGCTTTTTTTCATCCCTCATAATGAGCCATTTTAAAATCTCTTCCCTGAATGTAAATGGGGCGAGGGATGCAAGCAAAAGAGCGCAGATTTATGAGTTAATGAAACAAAAAAATATAGATGTCATGTTTTTGCAAGAAACTCTCACAGTACAAAGGAAAATGCAGTCGAATGGATGAAAGAGTGGGAAGGAAAGATTGTTCTGAGTCATAAGACTGCTTAGTGCTGGGGTGGCTGTTTTGTTTTCAAAGACTTGTCTACCAATGTCGTATGATGTTACAGAAGTAGCCTAATAAAAGGCAGATTAATTAAGATAATAGCAAAGTTTGAAAATGTGACTGTGGAAATTATAAATGTCTATGCTCCTGTAAAATCAATGGAAAGAATGTTATTTCTTGAAACTTTGTGATAGTCTAAAACAATGTAAGACAGAAAGTTTTTTAGTACTGGGTGGAGATTTTAATTGTACAAGTAATGATTTAGATAGAAATCACATTGAGCCTCATATGGCTTTAAGTAAATTACTAAATATGATTAAAACTTGTCAACTTTGTGATGTGAGGAGAATTTTTCATTGTAACGAAAGACAGGATATGGGCTCATGTGAAAGAAAATTGCATTTCATCAGCAAGATTGGATCTTTTTTATTGATTTAAACATCAGAAACAGTGTTTTAAATCTTGTGATATTTGTCCTGTTGGTTTCTCTGACCACTCAATGGTAGTAGCATGTGGTTTCATTAATTCTGTTAAATATAAGAGTGCCTACTGGCATTTTAATAGTGCTTTACTTGAGTCTTCTTTTACATCAATACAACAGTGGTGGGACATTGGGAAGGTGCAAATACAAAAACTCTGTAATCAGTACACTTTTAATGTTATAGAGACATGGTTCAATCCATAAGAAGTCTAGAGATGGATATCGTTGAACTTCAGGCTTTAAATGGAGCCTCTGCTAATCAAAACCAATTGCGTGCTCTTAAAGGAACACTCCACCGTTTTTTGAAATAGGGCTTATTCACCTTCTTTCCTACATTTAGATAGGTGGGCAAATGCATTTTTGTCTCAGTGCATGCATTGTTTTAGTTTGACAGGGTTGGCGCTAGCTTAGCTTAGCATAATGAATGGAATCCTTTGTTGCCAGCTAGCATGGCCTGAGTAAAAGTGATATAAAAAAAAAACAACCCCACCTAATTACTTCTTGTGGCCTGCATATTCACAACAAGTACAAATAGCGATGCAGATTAACACTAGGCGATTTCCTATGCAGATTTTGACTTGGGACTATATTAGGGGGAAGCACAGGCGAAGCACTGCTACTTGGGCGCAGATATATCACGCCCAAGTAGCAGTGCTTCGCCTGTGCTTCCCCCTAATATAGTCCTTAATATATAAGTCAATATCTGCCTTGGAAATCGCCTAGTGTTAATCTGCATCGCTACTTGTACTTGTTGTGAATACGCAGGCCACAAGAAGTAATTAGGTAGGGTTTTTATTTATTTTTATATCACTTTTATACAGGACATGCTAGCTGGCAACAAAGGATTCCATTCATTATGCTAAGCTAAGCTCACGCCGACCCTGTCAAACTAAAACAATGCATGCACTGAGACAAAAATGCATTTGCCCACCTATCTAAATGTAGGAAAGAAGGTGAATAAGCCCTATTTCAAAAAACGGTGGAGTGTTCCTTTAAAGGGGAAAAAAGCAGCCTTGGCAGATCTATTAGGTACAATGTCTCATGGGGCATTGGTTAGATCCAGATTTCAGTCTTTCTGAAATGGATGCCCCGTCCAAGTTCTTCAGTTTAGAAAGGAAAAATGGCCAAAGAAAAAGTATTCAGTGTTTACGGTCAGAAGATGGAAAAGTTCTGACTGAGGTTTCTGACATTCGAAAAAGGGCTGTCGGGCTGTTTTCCAACAGTGTTGTGGATGGCCAGTTAATGGCTGAATTTGTGTCCAATCTACCAAAAGTAAATGAAGATTCATATGCAGAACTGATATGTCCCTTAACAAATGACAAACTTTTTAATGCTTTGCAGAGTATGAAGAATGGTAAGGCACCATTGGATGGGTTGCCTGTTGATTTTTACAAGGCATATTGACATTTGTTGGACTTACAGTTTTAAGTGATAGTTTGGATATAGGACAACTGCCACTAAGCTGCAGAAGAGCTGTTTTAACTTTGCTCCCCAAGAAAGGTTATCTCAAAGAGATAAAAAACGAGGCCAGTTCCTTTATTATGCACTGATTATAAGATTTTATCAAAAGCTTTGGCGAACAGACTGAAGAAAGTAATTGGACAGGTTATACATTTAGATCAATCCTGTTGTGTACCCATCTAATAGATCAATTGTGAGTAATATATCCTTAATTAGAGATGTTTTGGAAGTCTCTAGACTGTTTGGGAAAAAATGTGGCCTAATTTCCTCAGATCAAGAGAAGGCGTTTGATCGGGTGGATCATCCGTTTTTATGGTACACGTTCGAAACTTTTGGTTTTCCACCTGCTTTCACTGCCTTGATTTAAAGTGCTTTATGAAAATATTGAAAGTGCACTGACAATCAATGGTGGTTTGAGTAGCCCTTTTAAAATACAAAGGGGGGTTAGACAAGGATGCGCCTTGTCAGGTATGCTTTACTCAATAGCAATAGAACCCATGCTAAATAAAATTAGGACTCATTTAGATGGTTTTACATATGAGAGTACCTTTCCACCTATAAAGCTATCAGCATATGCAGATGATGTTTTAGTTTAAACCTGTGGACTGGATGATATTGACAAGCTGGTTGATATTGTAAAAAAATGTATGCAAAAATCTCATCTGCAAAAGTAAACTGGGCCAAAAGTTCAGCATATATTGTTGGAAAATGGAATGAAGGGGAACTGGTATTACCAAGTGAATTGGTTTGGTCACAAAGAGGTCTGAAATATCTTGGAATATTTTTGGGGGATGAAATAATAATGCAAAGAAACTGGGAAAATATTCTTGAAAATGTAGAAGGAAGATTTGAAAGGTGGAAATGGCTTTTACCTAAAATGTCCTTTAGGGGGAGAGCATTGATTATTAATAATTTAGTAGCCGCCTCATTATGGCACAGATTAACAGTGTTAGAGCCTCCTGAAGGGGTTCTTGGGAAAATACAGGTCAAGATGATCAATTTCTTTTGGGATAGATTACATTGGTTACCATGGGATGTTCTGTACCTTCCAAACGAAGATGGTTGTCAAGGGGTTGTTGACCTTATAAGCAGGAAAGTAGCCTTTAGGCTACAGTTTGTTCAAAAGTTTTGATACAGTCCTAGTATTTCATGGTTTGGACCAGCCTGTTGCCTTTTAAGTAAAGTTGGAGGGTGGGGTTTTAGAAGAAAGATCTTTTGGACAGATTGTAGGAGTTTTAATTTGAGGTCTATCTCTTCCTTTTATGAAAGTTTAAGAAAAGCATGGTGTATGGTACAGGTCAAAAGATAACTTTAATATCAGTCTCTGTATTGGTTTTTGGAAGAGCCATTGATTAATGGTGCTCGACTCGATTTATGTGGAGAGACAACTTTGTGGTTGATGCAAATTTTAACAAAAGCCAAAGTTGTTCAAATGAAAGACTTAATAGAAGTGGATGGTATCGCGTTGGACTTGCACAGAAACGTGAAATTAAATCAACAAGGACAGTCTATTTTTTATTAATGAAGCGCAGAGAAAATTTGAGTGAAGAAGATTGAAACGTTTTGTCAAGTCAAGCTCTTCCTGATAAAACGGATAATTTCCCTTGTATGGTGATATCTAAAAGTGTAATAGAAAATGAAAATGTTTTAATGACCTCAGAGAATTTGAGAGACATAATGTTTGATACAATGGGGCGAAAGAGGTTATATAAAGTTTGTGTGAAGGTGATAAATAAAGAGAAATTAAAATGTATGGATACACCATGGAGAGATCATTTAAGTGTTGATTTTGATGTCAACCCCTTTTGGGGCTCTTGTTACAAACCACCATTGACTAAAAATGTGGGTAATCTTCAATGGTGAATTTTACATGGAATTGTTGCTATAAATGCTTTTATCTCATTGTTGAATCTGAACGTGCAAGATAATTGTCCTTTTTGTGGAGAAAGAGAAACCATATTTCATTGTTTTATGCACCGTGAGAGACTAAAGCCCTATTCGGACGGGACTGGTCTAACATGGAGAGGTGGGGTAAAGTAATAATTACCACAGCTTCTCGTGATTTTAGTCCCGTCCGAATGTGCCATCTCAGTGATCATTACGGACAATGTCAGTAAAGATTACGGCGACTTTTACATTCAGTAAAAAGGTCTGGAAAAATTACGTCAGGTAATACTAATCCCGTGCGAATAGACCCGCTGTAAAAATGTACGTAAATATGTTGTGTTTAAAAGTAGATTTCTGTGGTTTTTCAAGTATGGAGATGCTTGAAAAAGCATTCAGTTGCGATAGACGCTGGGACAAGTCTGTGGCAAAACTCAGGTGTTTTCCACATTCAGATCAGATAGAAGATCGAAAGCACTTGTTAGAGGCACGAAACATCTTTTAGCGTTAGGTAAGTGCCTATTACCAACACAATCCAATCTGAATGAATTAATACATCGTTCGACCGGACATAACTGTTTATATAAATAAAATATTATACGTGTTTGCGCACGTGATATGAGGAGGCAACGTAATACGCACATGACGACAGGAGGTTGATGTGCAAATCGAGTTACCCCTCACTCTTCTGCTAGGTTTACTGAGATATCTTATCCTGTGCGAATTGGCCATTATTATTACAGATGTCCTGTGGTAAAATTACATTACTCCATCTACCCTTGTAAAGTTAATCCCTTATACCTTTATTTGGTTTATTGATTGTGTTTATTTTTGGTTTTAAATATTGTAAAGGAAAAAAGAAGAAAGGACGGTTGTTAAATTTAATCTTAGGTCAAGCCAAAATGGCAGTTTATATTAGTTTAAATGTTGAATTGTTGTTTAAGGGGCTCATAAAAGCAAGACTATAAGACATGATTTTATTTTTTATTCTCATATGAAAAAATATTTGAAGAGTTGTGGAGTGTACAAACTACAAAGAATGTTGTGCTGGATTGAAATGACACATTGCACTTTGTTGAAGAATTTGAGTAGACCTAATTCTATGTGATTTCTTGTAAACGTTTTTTGGTTTAGTTTTTTTGATAAAGGTGTGTTAAAATCTCTCTCTCTCTCTCTCTCTCTCTCTCTCTCTCTCTCTCTCTCTCTCTCTGTCTATCTATCTAACTATCTCTCAGGAAACAGCTTGGGTACTGTATGTTTCAACATCTTATACATGTATTTTGTAACCAATTCAAGTGTTCAACCCGTAACCAAATACTGTTATTAATCCATTTCAGTTATAAATGATGTGCCAACTATTTTTTATTCGGTATTAACTTTAAAATGCTGCCTATTGCAATACAATATAGTCACACTATAGCAATGCTCTCCCACGTTTTGCTATTCTTAACTGTGCTTATTTCTGTTGTTTGTATAAGAAGCAGTGGGTGGTTCATTTGGCAATCCTGTACCTGAACCACTGTAGGGAAACCACTTTTACAAGTTCATTTAATAACATTGGTACTTTTAGTAAGTAACTCTCCAACATTGCAGGCCTTTGCGTTAAATTGTTGTGGCATTTGTCAGTGTCATATCTGCCCACGTCAACTTTGCGTATTCACTGTGTTGCCAAATGTGGTTAGCGAACTGCTGTATGACTCCCTCAAAAGCACCAGCCTTGATGTTTGCTGCATTTTATTCATGTATTCAGACAGCACACCGCTGGGGTCTCAACTCGGCCTCCTCTCACACCGGAGACGACCCGCTAAGGTTAACACCTGTCCCCGAACTGGTAATCTGCTCCATAATAAACATCTCAGTTAGACTGTGGCCTGCATAATATTAAGCAATTATTATTTCACAGCAAGTCTTCGTGATGGCCTAGTGAGATTTTGGCAAGTTTTTCATCGCAAGGTGTTTTAGCACTTATCACGGACGTAGCAGGAACGTAAGAGAATAATCTCAGCGCTAATCACTAATAACACCAAACTAATAAGTCTAAGAAAGGTACACAACAGGATGAGTGGGTTAGTGTTTAGAGGTTAGCACCCACATCAATAAGATCAATAAGAAGCTGCAAATTACGAAAAATGAAAGTCACACAAGGATTTGCTCTCTTGACTGGTCACCAAACTACATGATTTGTTGTTTTATATTTTATGATCCTATTGAAAAGTCCATCAGATATTATTAAATATTAAATGTCTAATAAATGAATAAATACCAAATGGAGTGGTGGTCAGCTCTGCAGCTGTGAATGCTAAAACAGGCCAAACGCACTACAACACGTCTTCACAGATAGCTGAGAAAGAGTTCAGCACCTCCATCTTTCTGTTTACACGCCGGCTCTGAAAGAGCGATAATTGTAGAGAGGGAGATACTCAAGCTAGCTGGAAAATGGAAGTTCACAATTTGACTGTCTTAAACGAGAGAATGAGCAGATGGGGTTAAGCACGATTAGTCTTTTACTTGTTTCTCGGGTGAGACGCGTTTGCCTCAGACGTGTCGTTCTGTACGAAGCGAGAACAAAAGCAAGAGAAAAATGCATCTAAAATGAGTTATTTTGACATTGAAAGTATTTTACATGCACAAAAGTTCATTGTGTCAACAATATCTAAAACTAACGGGTGCATACTTTTGAGTTTTGAGAGAAATCCTGTCATTTTACTAGTTTTTGGCCTTCTGGCTGTTATATGTGCCAGCAAAGGCAATATCTCCTTAAAGTATTATTCAATGTGTTGAAGTTATTTCCTCTGAAACAGGAAGACAGGGCGGGACATATCAAACAGCTCCTCCCCTTTTTTTAAATAGCCAATAAGGTTTTGTTTATATCCTCCTGAAACCCAGATTTTTATTACATTTTTTTCATTTAATTTTTTTCATGTCATCATGTTGTTTAGAGCATAAGAAACAATGGTAAAAAAAAAAAACATTTTTGAAAAATGATATTTTATTCATATGTTATGCTATGTCCTCTGTAGTGGACACCAGGACTCAGTTGTTTAAAAAATAAAATGACATGAAATTAAATGTATAGGCAAAAACAATGGGATATTTTTTTTTTATCACCAATAGATTTTGGGGTTTCAGGATTTTTTGTAAACCAAAATTTGTATAAAGATGATTCTCAACTATGTTATGAAAGTTATAACGGAGTGAATTGATTCACCATTTTAATTTATGCAATATGTGGGTAAAATGGCCATAAATTAATATTCCCATTCAATGCAATGTATCCAATGTGCACGTTAATGTGTTCTTGGAGCAACATTTAATGAAAAAATAAGTGTAATAATTGGAGTAATAATTTGCAACATTTTAATAATAATATCTAATATTTCATAGGAATATTGATGTATAATTTATTTCCATATTCACTTGTTGTGTCTCCCAAAATGCCTGATAAACATGATTTAAGTCCTGGTGTGCTCTACAGTGGACACGTATGAAATCAATCAAGCTCTGTAACAGAAATTAATTTTTTGATTTGAAACCCCAATAACGTTTTTCTGAGATGTTGGTTTATGAAATACAATTTGAAAAGTAGTCTGATTTAAATTATAATTACAATATATGATCATATTTCCATAAGAGTGCTACATTTGATCGCTAAATTAATGTCAGACATTTTTAAAGACCAAGGATAAGTTGTTTTCATGGTGAAGCCTCCAAACATTTGGTATCTCTGAAAAGTCCTGAATGTGCTCTACAGTGGACAAAAGTCTATTCCTGGGTCCCAGTAGGATATCACAGCTTTGTGTTATCGTGTCTTTAGACCGGAGCAGACTGTGTGTGTTCACGTGACACTGGCGTGAAACCAGACTTCATTTGTCCCATTTAGAAAGCATATTTACACTGTATGAATCGTTCCCCATCCCCTATAAAATGTGCGAACAAATGACCGATTTCAGCCACAGCATCTATTTATAAAGTACGGGGCGGGACGCTAGAGAGCATTTGAGAGCATTCTAGAGAGCTTTTGATTGGACAGAAAATCTGATGAGAAGTTGAGTTGAGCAGAGCGATGTCATCAAATTCATTGATCCATATTGGCGGAAGTAAGAGACTGTAATTTTTGAATGCTTATATCTTCTAAATGCAAATTGTGTTATTGTTTTGGAGCACATGACATTAGATAACAAGGCTAACATATTCAAACTAAAAGCCATAAAACTTCCAGTTTGATTTCATGGGGACTTTAAGTGTTTTTGGGATGCACAAAAATGTCTCGTCATCCCTGTTTTATGGATCAAAGTACTATAAAAAAATTCCATAGAAATGAACTATTGTTCAGTTCATTTAAAGCAGATAAGCACGCTTGAGAGTATCACAGTATATATCAAATGAGGGGGGAAATCGTTCTCATTTAATTAAAACAGACATCCAGGGAGCGTGACTCATGTTATTGTGATCACGAAGCGTCACTTTAACTACTGTGTTGGATAATAACTTTACATCAAGGATACATTGAAGAGGTGCGCTTTACCAATTGGCTACCAGCATTAGCTGTTTAAAGTTGGTCCTGCTTATGTAATAATGTGACTCATCTTGTTTAAAATAACCTGAAACTGATACATCCAAGAGTTTTTACCCTTGAAAAACGGTACTTGACAAAGCATAGTTGTCGGATTTTGATGCACAACTCCACTTGAAAGCTGATTTCAATAATTATGCGACCTGGATGAGACATTCAAATAGTTTTTCCAAAGAAATAAAAGGTATGAAATTTCATCCGTGTGGTGCACTGGACATAAATACAAGACTGTTGCTTTCTCTGTTTGCATTTTTAGTCCAATAAATTCATGTTCCATTTCAATTTGATTGTTTCCACAGTTTCCAGGTTGAGTGTTAATTGAACACCATTTACCATTGTGGGATTAAAAATTTATGAATCTGTTTAAGATCTGCTGATCCTACATCCTGACATAACATTACATGAATAACTGAGGTAAAGTACATTGTATTTAGCATTTTAAGGTAAAGATGATGACATCAGATTAATGATTCTGTTAAGTTTCCAGCTAGTGGTTGAAAGTGGACAAGCTCAAAACGTTTTAGACCCCATTTACACCTGCATTTAGTGTCGTCCACTTGTGATCCGATCGATCAGAACGCGTCTTAAAGTCCCCCTGTAGTCAATCATTTTATCCCTTAAAACTCATCTTTGATCACCAAAATGACACCAAAATTAAATGTTTTTTTCTTGAAAAAAATTCTTAATGCCTTAAAGTAGCTTGAATGTAACTCCTACACCCTTGCCTCATTTAGTATACGCCGTTCTATAAATATGCAAATTAGCCCAGCCTCCATTTACTCACACCAGCTCAGAGATCCACTCGTTGACGACCACACGTTGATCTGATTGGTTACAAGGTAGTTTTTGACGTCAGAAACACCAGCGATTTCAACCCGCGTTTTTGAGACTGTCTTTGGTTCACTGCAGTTTTAAGGAGAAAATACTCAGCAATGGTGTTGACTTATGAATTTACACATGGTTTGTCTTAAAACACCACATAGACATATAAACAACATTTAAAAGCTTGATTTTCATACAGGGGGACTTTAATACCAGGTGTAAACAGGGCCTGAGTGCCATTTTGGAGCACATTAAATGCTTTTATCTGCCTTTTAAAAAAGTGCCTTTTTTGCAAGCTGTACTTCATGTTTGCACTTACATACTTTATATTTGAAGCCTCGGTACACATTCATTATAACTTCATGAAAACAAGCGACCATTTTGTTGCACTAAAGGAAGTCAAACAGGTTTGGAACGACATTAGGGAGTAAAATGACGACAAAACATGTATTTTGACTATTTCTGGTAAAAAATCAAGCTTTTAATGTTGTTTATACACTCATCTAAAGGATTATTAGGAACACCATACTAATACTGTGTTTGACCCCCTTTCGCCTTCAGAACTGCCTTAATTCTACGTGGCATTGATTCAACAAGGTGCTGAAAGCATTCTTTAGAAATGTTGGCCCATATTGATAGGATAGCATCTTGCAGTTGATGGAGATTTGTGGGATGCACATCCAGGGCACCAAGCTCCCGTTCCACCACATCCCAAAGATGCTCTATTGGGTTGAGATCTGGTGACTGTGGGGGCCATTTTAGTACAGTGAATTCATTGTCATGTTCAAGAAACCAATTTGAAATGATTCGAGCTTTGTGACATTGTGCATTATCCTGCTGGAAGTAGCCATCAGAGGATGGGTACATGGTGGTCATAAAGGGATGGACATGGTCAGAAACAATGCTCAGGTAGGCCGTGGCATTTAAACGATGCCCAATTGGCACTAAGGGGCCTAAAGTGTGCCAACATAACATCCCCACACCATTACACCACCACCACCAGCCTGCACAGTGGTAACAAGGCATGATGGATCCATGTTCTCCTTCTGTTTACGCCAAATTCTGACTCTACCATCTGAATGTCTCAACAGAAATCGAGACTCATCAGACCAGGCAACATTTTTCCAGTCTTCAACTGTCCAATTTTGGTGAGCTCGTGCAAATTGTAGCCTCTTTTTCCTATTTGTAGTGGAGATGAGTGGTACCCGGTGGGGTCTTCTGCTGTTGTAGCCCATCCGCCTCAAGGTTGTGCGTGTTGTGACTTCACAAATGCTTTGCTGCATACCTCGGTTGTAACGAGTGGTTATTTCAGTCAAAGTTGCTCTTCTATCAGCTTGAATCAGTCGGCCCATTCTCCTCTGACCTCTAGCATCAACAAGGCATTTTCGCCCACAGGACTGCCGCATACTGGATGTTTTTCCCTTTTCACACCATTCTTTGTAAACCCTAGAAATGGTTGTGCGTGAAAATCCCAGTAACTGAGCAGATTGTGAAATACTCAGACCGGCCCGTCTGGCACCAACAACCATTCCACGCTCAAAATTGCTTAAATCACCTTTCTTTCCCATTCTGACATTCAGTTTGGAGTTCAGGAGATTGTCTTGACCAGGACCACACTCCTAAATGCATTGAAGCAACTGCCATGTGATTGGTTGATTAGATAATTGCATTAATGAGAAATTGAACAGGTGTTCCTAATAATCCTTTTGGTGAGTGTATGTCTATGTGGTGTTTTTAATATGCTTTAAAACAAAGCATGCGCAAATTCATAAGTCAACACCATTGCTGAGTATTTTCTCCTTAAAACTGCAGTGAACCAGAGACGTGGTGTTTCTGACGTCACAAACTACCTTAGCCAATCACGTCAACGAGTGGATCTCTGAGCTGGTGTGAGTAAATGGAGGCGGGCTAATTTGCATATTCATAGAACCGCGTATACTTAATGAGGCAAGGGTGTAGAGTTACATTCAAGCTATTTTAAGGCATGCAAACCTTTAACTATTTCATTTTGGTGATCAAAGATCACTTTTTAAGGGATAACATTATTGACTACAGGGGGACTTTAAAACAAGCATGCTTGCTTCTTAGCAGTGGGTCCACTGACACATGATTTTTATGTAAGTTTGTAGCGCCTCACTCCTCTCTCAGCGTGGCCCGTGTCAGGCTCCGTCACATTAACAGCTAATTAAGATCTGAGTGATTTCCTGTGGGTAGTCTGTTCTACTTAACCGTCTTCCCAAAGCCTGCGATTCCCACATTAATCTTCAGCCTCCCGAGAACACTTCTATCGATTTGCAGTTCCCTGGGATGCCGTCTCATCTTGGAAGTGATGAACAGGATTAGACTGAAAGGAGCAGTCAGGGGAAGGAGGTGTTAATGCTGATGGAGAGGGAGGGATGGAGGGAGCGTTCTGTCATAGAGCCAATTGCTTGTCTTTGTTTTCCTTTTTAAGTGCTTTGCTCTACTTGATCTTATTGAGTGTACTGGTGTGATGGTTTCTAATCGGAAGCAATCGAGCGAATAAAAGTTTGTTGCACGGAGAAACGCAATTCTATTGACAATTAGCTAGATCATAATCATAAGAGATACTGATGTGGACATGCATCTCTCTCAATAGTCAGATTAATGGTGTGATCAATATGAGGTATTCAATTACCAGTTTGGTAAAAAAAAAAAATTTACATTTTGAATAACCTTGATTATTTGGTAGCTTTCTTAAATATTACATATTCAGATATTGGATATTCCAATCTTTATCTATATCTCATGAATTCAGGGTTGTGTGTCATTACAAAATTATTTTAAATTTATTCTTTTTAATTTTCAGCGTCATTATTCCAGTCACAGTGCTGCTTAATACACTGACCCCAAACGTTTGAACGGTAGTGTAAATATCAAAGAACTCAGAGATCAGTATTATCATCTGATCTCATACCACACTGTATGTTTATGTAAGAGTAGGATAATGTTTCTGTGTGTGTGAGTTGTTGCTTAGTAACAATGCTCATAAGACTTCTGATTCAGGTGGAGTTGGCATTATGGGGAATATGTTGTTGTTTTGACAATGTTTCATGAAGTGTTTGTTTACTCCCATATGGTAAAAACTTTAAGGCTATGTTTTCATGCACCTCAGCTCAAAACGATTTGTTGTCTCATCTGACAGGCCTGAATGAACTCACTGAGGACTTCAACTTTATCAATATAACATCACGTTCTAGTTTAAACTAATTTATTTAATATTGAAACAGGAGGTTGGAGCGTGGCTAATGCAATGGAAATGGGCGAAGAGGGATGTTTTCAATCTAGAAAGCATTTGATTGGACAAAAATTAATACACCCATGCAAACAAGAGTTTTATCTGCTAAAATTTACTTTACACTTTAGCCTCAACGCTAACAGACATGGACTAAGAGCCACACTCACAAAACTCCAATTTTAAATTCATAGCATAAGGTTAAAAATATATTTTTCTAAATTTTAAATCTAAATGTTTCTAAAATTATTGGAATATGTTTTACATGAAAACACTATTTCAGTTTTTGGACATAAAAATGTCACATATAAATCAATGTTACTTGCTGTTTCTTTGTAATTATTTGAGAAATTTACTAGTAATTTCTGAGTGAAAATTGTGTTGTTGTTTTTTTCAGTGTAGTTAACTAAAACTTAAACATTAAACATTTATATGACTTGAAATTATATAATTTTTTATTGAAATAAAATAAAATATAACAAAACCAAACAATATAACTTAAACTAGCTAAAAAAGACTTCAGTTTCAGCTATACTTGCTAACATAACATTTCCCATTTTCATTTACATTTCCTTTTTTCATTTTCATATACTAAAATAACTAAAACTGAAATAAAAAGTAATAAAACTAAATAGACATTAAAAAACAATGACCAATAAAATGGCAAAATCACACAACAAAGTTACTCAAACTTAAAACAAAATTAAAATAAAAACAGAAAGTATAAAAATAAAGACGAACCAAAAATATAAAAAAAAAAAACTATAGTATCTTAATAATACTAAAATAACACTTTCATGGGACATTGACTTTGTCAACCTTTTGCATCAAGCTTTTATATTTAAATGACAAAAACCCTTTTAAAGCCATTACATATTTTTATTAATTAAAAAATCAAAAGATTCTTTAATAGTGTGTGCATGTCATATTCTGGTTTGCAATCCAGTTCTGAAGACCATCTTGAATATGGTCAGCAATGAACTTCATGTTCAGGGTGTCGTCCTCATCGCCATGTACTCGTTCTCTTATTTCTAAACTAATCTTGAAGATTTATTAATATCAACTAGCAGTTATGAGCTGTGTTCACTGTTCAGGGCAAATGACAAACAATCTGTTAACATGGTCTTTAAAAGACCTTTATGTTACTAATTATGTGTTTATTGTTAATACAACCATCTACAATAGGAAACGAGCTCCTCACCAGTGTACATCATCAATATTTATGCTGAACTGTGCTTTACACTCAGTCAAATAAATGAATAATTTGTGAGGGTTGTTATACTAAACATTATTCTCATCTCAGTGGAGCGAGCGAGCCGCGGCGTCCCTCAGGGCTGGATTCATGCCCAACAATCTGATTAGCATTGCATTCCCCATCCTGCCTGCAGTAATTATTCATTTCAAAGGGAAACAATTGATTTTCAGAACGTGCTTATATTAGAAACCTTCACATTTATGTGTATTAAAAATTCCCTTGAAATTAAAAATCGAGATGTTTAGTCCATATCTGTTTGCTGGGAGGCCATATGCATATTAGTGTACTAAATTGACTTTTAAAGAGGCCATATTATGTCTTGATTTTGTTTTTGATCAACTAGAATAGGTTCTCATGCTTGAATGTTCAAAAGATGAATGTAGCCTACTTTTTTTTTTTGTTGTTGTAGCTCTTCTTTTTCCAGTCTGTCAGTAAATAACCCGATATACTTTAAGCGAAATCGAAGAACGAAACTGATGTGACACAAAGTTTCAAACAAAGTTTGTTTTGTGTTGGTTTCGGAAGTTCGAAACAGCTCGCCAAAGCGAACTTTCCGGAAAAGTTCTCTCTGGGATGTATTTTCCCGAAAGCACCGTTATGGTCGCAAGTTCTGTCGTTATCCGCATAGTTCAACGAGTCGGTGTTTCCCGATTCCATAGTTTCAACGAACATTCGCAAACAGCTTCGCAAAGTTGTGTGGTTGGACTTGGAACGACAGCTCTCGACCTGTGGTTAGAAGCTTAGTTTCTTGTTTGCATGATATGTCGACTTAATAAATCCTTATCTTGATCAAAATAAGCAAGTTCTATATCTTTTATTTTGAATATATACAAATGTCATTTACATCTTTTAGTTTGTCAAGAGATTTAAAGTGCCGTTTTTGAAGAGTGTGCATGTGCGAAAAAGTGCTCTAGTACAAAAGAATAAAGCCTACGATTGAATCTGCAAATAAAGTAAAATACGGAGAAAAATGAGAATTTGGGCTCAGATGCCATGTCTGTAATTTATAGCAAAAAATCTAGCATTAATTCGATTTTATGCGGATTCATTCAAAAAAGTTATTACTCTATCACCTGCGTGACGTCATTAACCAACGTGGTTGAACGACAAATTTGCGACAATATGTTTTTCGGGAAACAGTTGTGACGAGCTAGTTAATTCCTTCAATTATGCATTGCACTATGGTAGTGAACCAGCAAGTTACATCGTTGTACGGAAAACACACCCCATGGTAAACACCTTTGAACTACCATTGGTCCATGGCGATGATGTAATAGGTGTGGCTCTGAGACTCCGCCTTCTTTGATGTGGAAATCTTCTCTGCTTCATTTCTTCTGTTCAGTTCATCGAGGTCAGACGTCCGCAAGTAAAAACATGAATACACTTCAGTCGCTTAAATGAAGATTGTAGAAGTTGTAATTTTGAAAGAGACACTGACGCTGTTTTTTCATGTTTAATACTGTAAAGCTGCTTGCTTTAAAGCATGTATTGTATAACATGTTATATAAATAAACGTGACTGTACTTGAGTACTGAATTGCAGAGCTGGTGCAAATAGATACACATCGCTATTAAAAAAAGCAACTCCGAGCGGAAAAAACGCTCGACGTCATCGCGTTGAATGAATGGAGAGGCGGGCCTTCCGTTTTAGTGATGAAAGCTACAGTTGCTTTGAACGCCCGGAGAGTGCGATGATGGAGGATAAACTTGTGGTGCTCTCGCGAGTTACCAGGAGCTTAACGACTTCACGAACCGTAACTACCACAATGTTAACAGAAAGTAAATAAAGTTAATAAAAGGCTGATTTGACATGTTTTCTTTTATTAAATCCAGACAAGACAGAGGTAATACTTATCGGTTCAAAAAACCGCCCACAAAACCTTGCACAATACAACTTTAACATCATAGGATGTCCTGTTACTTTATCTTCTACAGTAAAAGACCTGGGTGTTATACTCGATTGCAACCTGTCTTTTGAAAATCATATTTCATATGTTACAAAAACAGCCTTTTTCCACCTTAGAAACATTGCTAAGCTACGTAATATGCTATCAGTTTCTGATGCAGAAAAGTTAGTTCATGCATTCATGACCTCGAGACTGGATTACTGTAATGCTTTATTAGCTGGTTGTCCTGGCTGCATCCTCAATAAACAAGCTACAGTTAGTCCAAAATGCCGCCGCTAGAGTTCTTACGAGATCAAGAAAATATGATCATATAACACCGATTTTATCATCACTGCATTGGTTACCTATAAAGTTCCGTATTAATTACAAGGTATTGCTACTGACTTATAAAGCCCTAAACGGCTTAGCTCCTGTCTATTTAACGGATCTTCTATCGCCCTATAATCCATCGCGCTCTTTAAGATCACTAAATTCAAGTTTTTTGGTCATACCTAGGATATCCAGAACCACCAAAGGAGGGAGAGCATTTTCACATTTGGCTCCAAAACTCTGGAATAGTCTTCCTGATACTGTTCATTGCTCAGACTCGCTCTCCCAGTTTAAAACTAGATTAAAGTCGCATCTCTTCAGCCAGGCATTCATATAATCCCACAGTTCAAACTACAATCCGGCCTCTAGCTCATAAATGCCAGAGGAGAACTGGCCCCCGACTGAGCCTGGGTTCTCCCAAGGTTTTTTTTTCTCCATTAGGTCACCTGATGGAGTTTTAGGACACCATTAGGTCACTTGATGGAGTTTTTCGGTTCCTTGCCACTGTTGCCTTTGGCTTGCTCAGTTGGGGATATTTTGGGGATATTTAATTTAATTTTATCAATCAATAAAATCCTCTTGAAACAAACTTTGTTGTATTATTTAAATTTAATACTGTGAAGCTGCTTTGATACAATCTGTATTGTGAAAAGCGCTATACAAATAAACTTGACTTGACTTGACTTGACATGTACTTGACTGACAGGACAGCTGTTTCAGTGGTTGCCTAGCAACATAAAAAACGCAGTGCACTGCTCGTCCTGTGTGATGGGGCAGTTCTCTGCATAGATATCATATAATAAAGGCTAGATGTCTCGTCCGCGCTGCTGGCCAATGGAGGTCGACGTCCGCACATGGCGGCCATCTTACCACAGGGTGCTCGCTCACTCGTAACATGGTGCATGTACTTTTAAATAACCATAACTTGCTAAATTTTCAACCGATTTTCAAACGGTTTGGTTTGTTATAAACGTCAGAGATGTAGTTATGACACTGCATACATATGAATAATTATCACAATGGACTTCCATATGAAAGAATTATAGCCACTTTAATAACGTTTGTAAGAAACCAAACCGTTTGTAAATCCGTCAAGATTTCAGCGAGATAAGAGGATTTGTGTGCATGCAGATCACTCACCTTAATTCACAGCTTCCCTGTGGTAAGATGGCCGCCGGTGATGCCGGAAGTGACTCCGCCGTAAGATATCTAGCCTTTATTATATGATATCTATGGTTCTCTGCACCTCGCATTTTCGAACCTGAAAAACGCGTTAGGTGTGATCGGGGCCTAACTGTTCACTTATTTTGAACTCCTTTTTACCGGTACAAGTTTACGAGTATATCGGGGCCTTAACTCTCTTTAGTTCCTGTCTCAATGAAGCCCTTCCTTCCTCAGCGCATTGTGCTCTGATTGGTCAGCCGGACCAGTGTGTTGTGATTGGTTTCAGAAATGGCACGCCTCTTACCATAAGTTTCAAGTTCAACACACTACTAACGCAACTCAACCAGGAATTATTTAAATGAGGAATACTATGATGTGTTCGTTCACTGAAGAAAACTCAAGTCTACAATGGAGGCGTTTCATGGAGTTCAGAAACAGTGCGCACTGATATAGAGAATAACTCCTTTTGAAGTGACTTTGCTCAAGTGACTTTGCTTTTGAAGTGTTGCTCAAATAGCAACATTACACACTAAAGAAAATGAATGTAAAAAAGTAAGAAAGCATAATAGGTCCTCTTTATCAGAGTCTTTAACATGGGGTGTGTGAACTACAAAAGAGTCTGGCTCCTCATAATTCACCCTTATTTCTATTTATGGTCATTCCCACAGATTCCCTGTCTCTTTTTGATAACAACACAGGAGGACACTGACCCACAGTGTTCTTTCCATTATCACTCTGGATAATTGCCTTGGGCTTGTCTCTTTAAACTTAAATTTTTGCAAGCAAAACCCTGTGGAGTCGAGCGATCTTAAGGAGCTTCTTTCAGTTGGAGTGTAATGTTTGATGAAGCACATATTCATGGACCATTGTGCACGAGGTTCTGTTATAAACCAACTTTTATTTCGAACTATGCGCTGCTTCATTTGTTTTAATTAACTTGTTTACAATTTGTGTGGCAGATTTTCCTGCTGCATGAATCTGAATGCAAAACAGCTGCTGCCATCGTAATGTGATGACATGATAATATTTCTGTTGTTGAATTATGCATTAAAACCGTCTGCATTATGGTCATCAAAACCAATTTTGTGTGAAAATGTATGAACTCTTGGTGGTCTAAAAAAAAAAAAAAAAACATTAGTTCACAGTGGAATTGGGAAATCTGGAAGGGTACAAAGCCAGCATATGTGCTACAGGTAATTTATGAATAGAAAATTTGAATAGGCTAGTACAGACAGTATATAGGCTACTGCAGAAATAGTAAGAGATAAAGATTGGTATGGTAATTCGAACAGCTTTTGAGTATGCTAAATAAAGCATAAAGCATTTGAACTTATCCACCTTGTTTTGCAACACGTAAGCTATTTTCTGTGAATGTGTGTGAACTTCTGATTGCTAAATAACCAGAAGTATAACAAATGCAGTAGCTTATGGTAAAATCATTTACAAACCAGTGTGTTTATGATTACGGATACGATAGTAGGCTATATTAAATATTACAAATATGTCTAACAGCAAAGTATCAGCTTTGAAATTAACATTTTATTACGAAATAAATACCGTTTTGGCGCTCTTATATGTCACGTGACAGATCGGTGTCGCGCACCAGTTCAAGCGAGGCGTGAACCGTCAGTCATCTCTTCTGCTTTACTGGTTAATAGCCAATAAACATGAATGAACGTCAGTTGAAAGATACATTACGACTTACCGTCTCATATAATCGGCCAATCAGTGTTTCAACCGCAGAAAGACGTCAACAATACAGCTTGTAAACAATATGTCACGTCATGTTACATTTACCTCAGGAAAGCCATTAATGACCATAGCATGCTACTGTTTTTAGCAAAAAAAAAAATATATATATATATAGAGAGGAATATTTTGCCTAATATATGCACTATTAGGCTACAGATTTATTATATTTTTACTCATATCATTAAAAATATAATAATGTTGTTCTTATAAAAAACACATATTAATTTGAGTTGTTCATTTTAACCTTTAAAAATAACACCAGCTGGCAGGACTCCATGTATGTTTTATTTGGGAGATTTTTTTTCCTTGAACATGCAACATGCAGCTACTGTAGCCTACCTGATATTTATCCAAACAAATCTAGGCTACATTGAATTAAGATCGGAATCAAATTGCAAGCTTATGAATTGAAATCGTGAAATTTGTGTCAAGCACTAATAAAAACAGTAGCTGTTTCCTTACCAGATGTTTTTACAATTACACTTAGACTTACACAAATACACTTGCCTATTGTAATGCAATGTGTTTTTTGGGGTATAGTGGGGGGGTTACAATTTGTTAGCATGTAGCTACATTTATTAGCCTATCACTTAATGTTTAGGTTCATACAATTAAAACCTCAATTAAAAGCCCTGATTTGATCATTCTTATGTTACACTCTAATACGATATGAATGTTTTGTGAAGGGAATAAGTGCACTAAAGTCAGTTTTGTTGTCTCTCAGCAGTTGGTAATAGAAATGAGCCTGTGGTTGCAATTAAATCAGTTTTCCGTGTCTTTTAATGTTCAAAATGATATAAACACAAGGGAAAAATTACTGTGATTTCAGTCAAATCTGAGGAAATGTCTTAGTTTATGGCTGGCCAGATTTCCTCTTGTCTCTTCAGACTTTATAGAAGCGCATTATCATTATCAGTGCAATAGCTGCTTCTGGCAACATCTCTGTTTGTCTTTTCCAGTCTAGACAGGATAAACGACAAACAAAGTAGACAGAAAAGCGTAATGGAAATAAATCTGATCATTTGTTGCAGCACAGAATAAACTGCCTGTACTTTGAGAGGGTTTGTAAAGGGCAGATGCTTAAACCCACTTGCGTCATGAACTTTTCTCTTTGTTTCGAGTAGCTACTTTACTCAGCAGAAATGTACCAGAATGTTAATTAAAATGTGTGGATTAAGCCACAAAGTTGTATATTTAATCATTAAATAACAACAGAAAGTATCTTTACAGCGCCACCTGCTGGCCTCATTCATCACAACTTCAGTTTGAATGTAATTTGTGCTAGAAGGTACTGTGCTGATCAGCTGTCTCCAGTGTTTACAGATATCTTTAACAGCTCACTGGAGATACACCATGTGCCAGCCTGCTTCAAGAACTCCACCATCACAAGTCTTAATGACTACAAACCTGTCCTTCTGACATCTGGTAATGAAGTCCTTTAAGCGCCTCTTTCTGTCCGACTTCAAATCCATCACAGACCCTCTCCTGGACCCCCTGCAGTTTGCCTACAGGTCTGTAGATGACTTAGTTAACATGGTCTTCCACTTCATCCTCCAGCACCTGGATTCACCTGGAACCTACGCCAGGATCCTGTTTGTGGATTTCAGCTCTGCTTTTAACACAATCATTCTGGCTCTGCTACCAAGAGTGCCTGATTCTACTTGAAGGTGGTTCACAGACTTTCAGACTGACATGAGGCAGCACATGGTACTGGGAAAAGATGCTAACCCTTCTCACCCCGGACAGAAACTCACTGAGACACACTCCTCTGCGGTCCATCAAGACTAAAACCATAGCACTTAAACTTAAAACCACAAAAACAGATTCTTTCCATCCGTAATTGGCCTCATCAGCAATACTGCAGGACCCGTGTTCTCTTATCTGCCTCCATGGACAAACTCGGGTTATTTTATATCTATTACAGTAATGCACACAACTCATACACATTAATGCACACGTAAAGTGCACTTTCTGCACTAATGTACAGCTAATGTGTAAATTTTTATTCTTCCTGTTTATGTTTATATTTATATAGTTTTTTCATTTCTTTATAGTTTATTTATATTTATGCTTCTCTTTCATAACTTTGTTTTTGACTTTCCTATCTTACCTTACAGATGTCTATCTTATTAATATTATTTTATTCCTTTTTTTTTTTTTTTACTATTTTTAAGCACCAGTACACCAAGACAAATTCCTTATACATGTAAACCCACGGTACTTGGTAATAAAGGTGATACTGATTCTGAAATTATGACTTAAAATGGCAGAAATATGGCAGAAAAGTCACAATTAATTTTTTTCACAATTATGTCATAAAAAGTCATAATAATGATTTGGTATGTCATAATTTCTACTTTTGTGTAAACATAACTTTTTTATCTCATAATTAGAATGTCACAATTTCAACATCTCTCACAGTTTCTTATAATGTCATAACTTTGACTTTTATGTCATAATTTAGACTGTCATGGAAAAAAGTCAAAATTATGATAGTGTCATAATTGACTTTATAAATCTCATAATTATGATTTAGTATATTATAATTATGACTGACACAATTTCGAATTTATTGCATAATTTTTTTTTTTTTTGAAAAAAGTAAAAATTATGACTTAGTATGTCAATTACGATTTAGTATGTCATAATTTTGACTTTTTAAATTAAGACAGCATGATTTTTTTCTTCTTATGTGGCAGAAATTACCTTCCATATGAATCAGATTATTATACAAATACCATAAACATCGGGGGACCACCATAAGGGGATATGTCAAAAAATATGGGTTTCAACTGGCCGATTTTTTTAATATTACCCCAATCCATAGTAAATATGTGGTTAAAGCCTTGGAAAGTACCAATGGCTGTTGTTTTAACCTTAACCCAATTTGCATTATTAACCCATATTACAGTAATACTTCAAACTTGAATTGATAACTGAGAAAACTTGTTTTGTTTCATTCAAAATGTTTTAGTGTTGAATCTTATCCAACATACCTAAATTATGTTATAGTGATTTTAAGGGAACTCTCTCAGTTTCAAACAGATTGGTTTTCTTCTCAAAAAATACCATCAGGCGTCTTCACAAAACCTTATTTGTTCTCAATTAATAAAACAAATTCGCCAGCTGGACTGAAAACTAAATCAAAGGTTGAGCTGAAATGGCCGTTTGTTCAGAAAGATACTCATATGATGTGACCCACCAAGAAAATGATCTGGAGTGGTCGAGATAACATCAAAGCCATTAGTTGCCCATTAAAGGGGATGGTTGAATATGATTTCACTTTTCTAACTTTAGTTAGCGTGTAATGTTGCTGTTTGAGCATAAACAACATCTGAAAAGTTACAACGCTCAAAGTTCAAAGCAAAGGGAGATATTTGCTTTTAAAGAAATTGCTTTTTAAGGACTACAATAAACGGCTGGTTGGGACTACACAACATTCCTCCCGTGTTAGTGACATCCCTAACCCTAAAATGTACATAAACCCCGCCCCCGTGAACGCGATTTATAGATTATCATGACAGAATATGCTAATCAATGACTATAAAATAACTACACATAAACTACATAAATTCACCAACTAACCATTCAGAAATCTTGTCTACATGTTGTCACTTCTTCTTGAGTCTCTCCATCTTTCTGACTTCGGTTTGAACATAAAAGGCTAAAGGTTTTTGGAATTTCCAGTGCATGTCTGTGTGAGGTAAAAGGACACAAGCTGTTGAAGCTCCGCCCCTCTGTGCCGGGAGCAGCAGCTCATTTGCATTTAAAGGGACAGACACAAAAACGGTACGTGTGAAAAGGGCATTATACCACCCCTTTAAGCTTGATGCAAACACTTATGTGATCCTGCAGACGGAAAACTATTGTAGTAAATTTGTGTATAACAGGTTTTTCCAGCAAAGTTTTGTTTATCATGTTGATAATTTAGAGGCCTTATAAATTTGTGTATCAAATATTATGCAGTCTTTAGGGTTAAGATTTGTGATTAATGTGTTTTCATATGTCCATGCACTATTAAATAGTCGCCTTTGCACCATTATTAAAAATGCATATGCTAAACATCATGTACTTACTTTCCAAAGGGATCTATCTATATAGTGCCCTTGTCTTGAGGTCAACCACTGTTTAACTTGAAATGCATCATGTAGTGCCTGTCATATCTTAGCACTCTCATTCACATGCTTATAGAATACCTCGTCTGGTTTTATAATTCAGTACATCTTCCTTTCTGAGCAAGCATTTATCAGTCTGACAATGTGAAGCAACTCACCCAATACGTTTGTGTACAAAATATATGAAAGTGTATGTAAAACAAAATGTTACCATTCACAGCACAGAGTAAAACCAAGAAAAGACACATACTTTCGAAATCTAGCTGCATTCTTCAAAATGTGCGTCTGGATGGCAAATAGCTCAGAGACCTGTTTTATGAGCTATGCAGACATTTTAATTGTGTAACTGAGAAACAGAATCACTCAGGAGACAGCCTGTCTTTCTTTTCTTTACGGCCCTGTTGTGTTGTCCACAGCATATATATTTTTTAATATGGTCGTTTTAAGACACCGCTGAGAAGGTGGACCCTCTTGCAAACAGACAGACATCGTAAAGGCCATCATTACCTTTGTGTCGTTTCAGTAATTGCAGTTTTTCTTGATTGCAAATACACTATAACTGATTCAAGTGCATGGCCCAATCTCCCAAACCATCCCAAACTCCTGTTTTCAATTTTCACATGTTCCAGTTTTCTGCAAAACTCTACTAAAAAATGTCCTGATTTTGCACAGGTTTAACCATTTTCTCATTCAGAAAACACAGGTACACAATATAGTTAACTCAAGTGTCACACTGTGAACTCAGATAGCACACATTTGATTTATCCATGTGTAAACATTAAGTAGCAAAACTGATGACACTATCAGAATCTTAGGATAATATAAATATTGTGTTGTACACCCTAACTCGTAATTGTCAAACTGATTTGTTTCCAAGTACTTCTTATATTTGGTATTTTTGCAGCACTGAGAGACGACTGCCTGGGGAGGGAGAGAAAATCTTGTCAGAAGACTAAGAAACTGCTTTAGTATGAAAAATATGGTCCTTGCCTTAAGCAATGTTATTTTTACAATTGTAATTGACAGTAGCCTGTACTGTATTGCATTGCATACCAGGTGAATGTTAAATTCTTTGGTGTTTAAAGTTTTCTTTTCATCCACTGCAAGATCTCTTTACAGAAGTGCAAGGAAAATAAACATTTATTAAAGCTTATTGTTGAATTTCACTGTATCAGCACCCCTCTATTCATGCTGTATAGCCTACTGTAATAGACATTGAGCTGTAAAATGATTCCTGGTTGCCAAAGGGAGGTTTTTGTAACAGTATTTTGAACTGATCTCACTAGTGTTATAGTAGTGTACACTAGTGTACTAGTTTTGTATGAAGTTTATGTTTAAAGTTGTGAGAAAATGGTGAATTGTTTCATTAATTGTGTGTCAAGATAAACTGCAAACGAACGTGTTATTATTGAAGAGACCGTCTTTAGTTACTTGCTGACACCTGTTGGACAGAAAAGTGAATTACATGAATAAGTTTCAGTGCTTTTTAGACAGTGCACATTTGTAAATAAATAACTTTGGGATATTCAATATTATGATGCCATGCAATTTATTTATGTCTAAATTATCATCCTTTATTATTATTGTTGTTGTTATTAGCCTATTAGGGTTATTGGGTTTCAAAAAATTATAATTTTAATATTTGCGTCATTTTGTCATGTTTAACTGTAATTGTGTGTGCGTTAAAGGAATCCATAGTATCCAATTGTATGAATGGCTTGGGTTACACGGAAATAAAAGTAGTAATTCTCCGTTGATGCCCATTCAAATGTAAGGACAGAATTATTTATTTATTTTATTATTTTTTTTGGGACAACTTTTTGCACAAAAAAAGTGTCTTTTAAGATCTATTAATTACAATGATTTGTATCTGACATACAACCGCTACATGGAATGATTTGTTGGCCTACGAACTGCATTATCCAGTTGACTGTGATTGGTCCGTTCTGACCAGCGTGGAGAAAGGTTACAGGAACCACAAGAAAAATGGAAACGGGCCGGGCCAATTAGAGATGACTTCTGGGCCTCTAAGCTCCGCCCATTTAGGTTCCTGTTTTTCGTTTCTGTGGAAAAGGCTTTCTCCGTACGGCACTTGTGTTATCCTCCAGTCCAAAAGGGGGCAGTAATGCTCCGTTAACAGTGACGTATCATCATAGAGGTAGACAGCAGCGACAAAACAACAACAGTGTTTGGCAGCTGTTTAGTTATTGCCTAATGTACGATATCAAATTAACATCAAACATTATAAACTCACTTTGATGTATTTGTCTACCCCCTCGTTGTGTCTTTTAATAGTTAATGGTGAGTGAGATGTTATGACAACCTGATTATATTATAAAAGGAAGTTGTTTACATGTGTTGACTTTCGGAGCTCGTAGTATGTTGTGATTGCAGCTTTACCATGTTAAACCGCTGTCTCCTGCTCATCCAGGATGATCAGATCTAGACCATATTACTGCTGAAGATATCAGAAAAGCAGCGGTCAACTCTTCTCTCACATCATGGCCCAGCAGAGAGGAGTCAACAGCCTTCAGTTCAACCAGGACCAGAGTGAGTCTAAAACACTTCCTTTCAGAATCATTCTGCTATATAATAACTAATGCTGCTAGACTATCTATCTATCTATCTATCTATCTATCTATCTATCTATCTATCTATCTATCTATCTATCCATCTATCTGTGTTGAGTACATTTAATAAATGTATTCATTAACATATAAGTAGTGATTGACAATTTTTATATTTTATGACCATTTTGATTTGCCAATATAATACCAACATATTTCATGATAGCAAATATGTAACCTCAATTTTTTTAATCAAATGAACACAATGTTTACTCCTAGTTCACATTTTTGAAAACATTAAAAAGTGCATTAATTATTGACGAGGTAGATTTTGAAACCAACTAAAGGGGAAATTGGCGTAAAGCCAATAATCTAAAAAATAGCAACATATCAGCCAAAATACTATTAATGATATACTTATGATCTGTACTTTATTCATGTTCTGATTTCCATGTTATTTAGGTTGTTTCTGCTGTGCCATGGAAACAGGTGTCCGCATTTATAATGTGGAACCTTTAATGGAAAAGGGCCATTTAGGTAAAATATTTTTGGGTTTTTCTTCTTTTTTTTAAAACAAAACCTATGTAGAGTTAGCTATTAAAGTTAGTTCACCAAAAAAAAAAAATTCTGTCATTAATTACTCACCCTCATGTCGTTCCAAACCCGTACGACAGCTACTCAACTGACACTTTGAAGCTTCAAAAAGTTCATAAAGAGATTAAAGAGAATAAAAGCTTAAATTATTATTAATAATCTGTTCATCATATAAAGTGATCGAGTCTCTTCAGAAATTTTTAACTAAACCGATCAATTCATATGGATTAGTTTTACGATCTCTTTATGAACTTTGAAGCGTCAAAAGGACAGAAAGATCTTCATTTGTGTTCTGAAGATGAATGAAAGTCTTATGGGTTTTGAACACGAGGGTGAGTAATTAATGACAGAATTTTCATTTTTGGGTGAACTATCCCTTTAACTGTCTGTGATTTGATTGTATATAGATCACGAGCAGGTGGGCAGCATTGCCTTGTGTTCAATGCTTCATCGATCAAACCTCTTGGCTGTAGTGGGAGGCGGCGTCAACCCCAAATTCTCTGAAATATCAGGTACACTGAGCACTTTAATTCTTGGACTTCCCTCTTTTGAAGCTGGAATAAACAGTTTTCCTCAACATTATCCAATGTTTCATCACATCTTTGGCAGTATTAATATGGGATGATGCTCAGGAAGTGCGAGACCCTAAGGACAAATTAGTTCTTGAGTTCACGTTCACCAAACCGGTCCTCGCTGTGCGCATGAGACATGACAAGTAAGATACACAGCCATCAAGACAATAGCGCTTGATATTTCATGCTTCAAATGTTGTTTGTGTTAATAACATCATATTTCCTGTCCTTGTATGTGAAGAATCATCATTGTCCTGAAAAACAGGATCTACGTTTACAGTTTCCCCGAAAACCCTGTCAAGCTTTTTGAGTTTGACACTCGAGATAACCCAAAAGGTATTGAGAGCATTGCTTGTGTGAGAGGCTTTACTTGTTTTTGATGTATGTATTATTTTTAATCACTGTATTTTGGGGTTTGTAGGTTTGTGTGACCTTTGTCCTAGTTTGGAAAAGCAGTTGCTGGTTTTCCCTGGACACAAATGTGGCAGTCTACAATTAGTGGTAAGATTTATGTGAAACTTACATAATATCATATTACAGTGGTAAATATGATATATATTATAAATATTATACATTATTACAGTTGAAATTCCAATGTTGCATACTAAAGGGATAGTGATGAAGATGAGAATGCTCTCATGTATTCACCCTCATGCCCTCCCCGATGCATATGACTGTCTTTCTTCAGATAAACACAAACAAAGATTTTTAGGAAAATAATCAATCTCTGTGAGTCCATATAATGCAAGTGAAATTGTTTGAGTTTATCTGAAGAAAGTAAGTCATATACATTGATGGCATGAGGGTTTAATTTTTGGGTCAACTATGCCTTTAAAACTTTGTCATTTATTAACACATTAGTAGTGTTATTACCTTTGTTTATGACTCTTTGACAGGAACTTTCCAACACAAAACCTGGCACCTCTTCTGCCCCTTTCACCATCAACGCCCACCAAAGTGAAATCGCCTGCCTGGCACTGAACCAGCTGGGCAGTGTGGTTGCGTCGGCCTCCAGGAAGGGCACGTTGATCCGTCTGTTCGACACTACAACACGAGACAAGCTAGTGGAACTACGAAGAGGAACTGACCCTGCTACACTTTACTGGTAAAGTGTTTGAGCTTCTTCGTGCACTAGCTCTGCTCGCTCTGGACAGTCTCTCAACTTCCTGGGACGCTTTCTAAACAGTATTGAAGGAGTTCACATATATGCTGCTTTTCCTTCACTGTATGATCAAACTATCTATTTAAAGAAATATATATAATACATTTATATTTATCTTAACTAATTCAATTAAAAATGCAAATTTTTTTTAAGTAAACCAACTCTTTACTAATAGTATAAATGTATTAATAATTAGTGATTGACTGATATGAAATGTTTTAATATAGATATCTAGACAGCAGAGTGGCCAATATTTCAATCATATTTAAGCAGACGCCTTCAGATCAAAAGGAAACAAAATTGGGTTGAGTTTAACTTCATTATTGTATGTCATATGAATATATGTGTATTGCTGTTTTTTTGTAAAAGAAAAACAACTCCAATTCTGCTTATAATTTAATTTAATTGTATTATATTTATTGATAATATATATTGATTTTATATATATATTATATATATAATATATATTTATTATTTATTGAATTCTATTGTTTTCCAGTATTAATTTCAGACACAACATAATTGTATTTGATTATATTTGATTATTTTATTTTATTTATTTATTTTATATTAAAATAATAATAAATTATTTAACTCTGTTGTTTTCCAGTATTAATTTAGCAAGACTAAATTTTATTTTATTTTATTAATTATTTTATTAATTTAGTTTATATTAAAATAATTATTGAATTCTGTTGTTTTCCAGTATTAATTTCAGCCATGACAAAATTTTATTAATTTTGTTTATTAATTATTTTATTAATTTTGTTTATATTAAAATGATAATTAATCATTGAATTCTGTTGTTTTCCAGTATTAATTTCAGCCACGACTCATCCTTTCTGTGTGCATCAAGCGACAAGGGAACTGTGCACATATTTGCTCTGAAAGACACCAAACTGAACCGTCGCTCTGCGTAAGATTTTCACAAACATTCCTAGTTGAACATGTTATTAATAAACACTATTTGACATTCGCAGTGTTTTTTAGAAATATCCTAGTAGTTGTAGTTAGAGAGTCACTGGCATTTCTGGCTGGCTTCTTGTTTTCTGTAGTTTGGCACGCGTAGGAAAGGTGGGTCCGGTCATCGGACAGTATGTGGACAGTCAGTGGTCTCTGGCTAACTTCACAGTGCCGGCTGAGTGCGCTTGCATCTGTGCCTTTGGGAAGAACACCTCCAAAAACGTCAACTCTGTTATTGGTATGTGGTGTTTTGGGTTTTTTCCAAGACCTTTGATTGAAACATTATTGATCTGTCAGTTTTTCTTATCACATGTTTCTCTCTTTCAAAGCCATATGTGTTGATGGGACATTCCACAAGTACGTCTTCACCCCTGATGGAAACTGCAACCGCGAGGCTTTTGACGTGTATCTGGACATTTGTGATGATGATGATTTCTAAGGCTTGAGATTGAGCATCTTATGTAAAATAGTAGTCACTTTAACAGTGAACTCTGCTGGTTGAAATCTTCCTGTTGCTTGTTTCTGTGAGTTTGTCTTACTGCAATGTATAATCAAATGTATATAAAATCAGTCTGTGTGAATAAATGTCTTGTAAACTTTGATCTTATCGTTATCACTCCACATACAGACGTTTCAAAGTCTGTGATCATTTGTTAGTCCTTCAGAAGAACCCAACCTTTGAACACTTTTTAATGATTTCTCATCATTCTTTGTCTTCTTGGTTTGCTGTTACTCTTGAGGAATAAGGTCACATACACTTTAAGGAACTTTACTCATGAGATCAATACATCCTTTTGGGACTGAACTTTTAGAAGAGGGTTTTGGGCTGTGCTGTTGTTAATTAATAGAGGGAACTTCTAAAATGATAGATCATAGGGTTTATCAATGATCAATTCAAATGCATTTTATTATGCACTAGATGACTAGTTTTCAGTGCATATATTACAAAAGTTTGGGGTCGGTAAGATTGTTTAATGTTTTGGAAGGAAGTCTCATGCTCAACGAGGCTGCATATATTTGATAAAAAATACAGTACAGTTAGTAATATTTTGAAATATTACAATTTAAAATAACTTTTTTGTATTTGAATATATTTTATAATATAATTAGATCTATCTATGCACAGAAATATTAAGCAGCACAACCGTTGTCAACATTGATGATAATAATAAATGTTTCTTGATGATAGATAGATAGATAGATAGATAGCAGACATAAACACCACAGATATGCATAATACACGTCTGCATTTTATTCTCAGTGGTTATGCTCACAGACATGCAGACATAAACATGAGTGTTGGGTATTGAGCTGAGTCAAAGGGAGGGAGCGTTTGCTGCTCATTATTACACACGGATGTGCTGAACTGTCCGTGACAACCATCCAAAAACACGCAACACGACCCAAAGAGTGTGTCCAGAGTCATCAGAGACGGTGGAGGTGTCGTGTTTGCTTGTTTTTGTTGTATGACAGCTGAAGATTGTTGCACCGAAGGTGGGATTTCTCCTCAGAAAGTGAGTTTTTGTCACGCTAGCATGCTAGCCGTCTACGCTAACACAGCAGAAGTGACAAGTGAGAAATATTGAAACTGTTTTGACTGAATAGCTCTAAAATAATATAATCTAAGATTTAAACATTTTAATTGAAAAAAAGTGCTTATTTATATAGATAAAATGTGTAAATATGTTAAATTTACGGGATGTTTACTAGCTTTTATTAGCTCTTCATAGCTTTAGCACAAAACTGAGATGCTAAATTGATTATTGAAAAACATTAGACGGGTTTTGGATTATTTCGTTAGGTTAATCTAAATCAGAAATGTCTTGTAAACTTCAACACTGACATTTTAATATTTGACAGGACATTTGCAGCTGGTTAGCATGGATTGAAAGCTAATATTGACGTTTGCTCCAAGCATCAAAATTATTTTGGCACCAAGCATATTTTTATTGTTTTATTTTTATTGCCTGAGTAGTAAAATAGATTATACAATAATTGCTCTTTTATTGTCAATAAATAAAAACATTCCACGGCTTATGTTACACGCAGTGTGGCAGATTTAACGCTTGGGCACATGACTGACATCTTGCAACCTTCCCTTTTCAACATGTGTGTGTTTGGCAATCACAGCCACTGCATGTCATTTGCATAGACGTTGCATACTGAAAGACTTAATTACATATTAAATTGAGTTGTACAGTTTATCTTTTTTATTTTACTATTCAGGCACAATTTAGTCCACAAGGATGGCTTCTCGTAAAAAGGTGCTCCTGAAGGTGATCATTCTTGGGGATTCTGGGTAAGTGATTGTCTTCTGAAACAATCATGCCTGACAATGTTATCTAATTAGGTTTTGAGACATAAACTTTTAGATTATACAATAATTGCTCTTCTATTTATGTCCAACAGTGTTGGGAAGACCTCTCTGATGAACCAATATGTCAATAAGAAGTTCAGCAATCAGTATAAAGCCACTATCGGTGCAGATTTTCTTACCAAGGAGGTGATGGTGGATGACAGGCTGGTGACAATGCAGGTATGACTCTTTAAATGTTACATTTTTGTTTAGCACATTTTATTTATATATAATTAGGTTTTGTTTTATTACCACAGGTCCATGTACAATAGTCAAGAAGACTTTTTACAGGAAAAATCATTTGTTATATAATACTTTATAATATAATTGTATTATATGAAGTATTTTTGGTGTAAAAAGGCTTTACTAACATTGTTAATGGACCTCAGGATAATATATATATATATATATATATATATATATATATATATAATTATTATTATTATTATTAGGGATGAACTGAAATAAGAAATATATATATATATTTATATATATATATATAGTGATTTAAAGTGCCCCTATTATGGAGTTTTGAAAATGACCTTTCATGTAGTGTGTAACAGCTCTAAGTGAATGAAAACATCCTGCAATGTTTTAAATCTGAAAGTGCACCGTATATAAAGTTATTGTCTTTCAAAAGTAAGAGTCGACTCTGGGTCAATGAAATTAATAGTTTTTCAAACGAGTCATAAGCCGTTTCGTTGTGACGTCAAGATGAAACATTAGCATATTGCCCGCCCACTTATTGCGCGCGCAGACACCAGGGAAAACTTGAATCCCATCAAACTCTGCAGCTGATTCCTGTGGATGCTGGATAGCATCATGTCGAGAAGACGCTGTGCTCTACGATGTAAAGGTAAAGCCAGTTTTTTTCCACTGCCCAAGGACGAGCATGTGAAGAATCAGTGGTTAAAATTCATCTTTACCACGATTCCACAGCAGTATAATCCTAAACCTTTGCTGTGTTCCCTTTATTTTACTGACGACTGCTTCTCAAATCTCAGAGTTCAGTGCAGGATTCGCAAACCGCTTGCTCTTGAAAGATGGTGTTCAAAATACTTAATTTTGAGTTTTATATTGTGTAGGTCTCCTGCTAACTGGTTAACTCACATTATTACTGTCTTACTGAAATACTTCTGCTAATCAATTGTGGACCACTATTACCTAAAACTGTGTCTATTAATGCAGATTATCTGTCGTTCTCACTACTTTGAGGAAAGATTAAGCATGGAGCAAGATTTGTTTTACCGCATTGGTTCTCGCACTTGCGCGCACGTTTGAGCTTACCGAAACAGCCTAAATCATATGGATTTCTCAATAAATCGACAGAAATGATGAGTGAATATTAAAAATGTCTATATTTGTGTGTAAAGATGAATGAAAGTCTTGTGGGTTTAGACTGACATGAGGGTGAGTATGATGACAGAATTTTCAATATTTGAGTAAATTATCAATTTGAATTTCATCTCATCTGGTCCTTCTCTTTCATATTTGGTTTTCTTTTTTATTTTCCTTATCAATGTTATGCTGTTTTCTGTGAAACACACCGCTCTCTGCATTAACAAATAACATGTCCATGGCAGCAATCGAATTTTATAACGGCAAAAGCTGGGTCGCTGTCGTGAAACACTTAACGGTTTCCCTTACCTTTATCATTTTTATGCAGGATTATATGCAACACCCTTAAGTTATTCCCTTAGCTGAGGGGAAATCACGCCTTAAGTCTCGTGCTTAAGAGAAAAACTTCAGGTGCTTTATGCAACCGGGCACAGGCATTTATAGGATGCTGTTACTTTAAGACCTAATGCACGGATCCAATATAATGATACACATCCGATTTCTTTTTCAACTCTTTACGTTCACTTTAGACATAACTGACTGTGTTTACGGGAATACTTGACATACTTTTGTTTCGTTTCAAAAGAAAATTCTCATTATATTCTGCCCTGTAATATTCTCATGGCCGTTTCAGATCTGGGACACGGCAGGACAGGAGCGCTTCCAGTCGTTGGGTGTGGCTTTTTACCGTGGAGCGGACTGCTGCGTGCTGGTGTACGACGTCACAGCGCCCAACACCTTCAAAACCCTGGACAGCTGGAGGGACGAGTTCCTCATTCAGGCCAGCCCACGAGACCCGGAGAACTTCCCCTTTGTAGTGCTCGGCAACAAAATCGACTTGGAGAACAGACAGGTCTGTCTCCATTCAATCATATTTGACATCAAAATCTGGAAAGAAAACCACCTGATGATTTCAAAATCATCTAAACACAATTTTCTTGCGTTGTTTTTTACAAAGTTTGGAATAATTACGATTTTTTTAATGTCTTTGAAAGAAGTTTCCTCTGCTCACCAAAGCTGCCATCATTTGATCAAAAATACAGGAATAAAAAGAAATATTAATAGAAATAATTTGTTTTTATTTGATTATACAGTATTTTAAAATGTAATTTATTCCTGTGATCAAAGCTGGATTTTCAGCATCACTACTCCAGTCTTCAGTGTCACATGATTCTTCAGGAATCATTCTAATATGATGATTTGCTGCTCAGAAAACATTTACTATTAGTATTATCAGTGTTGAAAACAGTTGTGCTGCTTCATATTTTTGGTCAGAGACATCTTTCAAAACCATTTTATAAAATGGATAGTGTTATTGAAGTATCATTTAGATACTATTATGTTTGTTTTTTTAATTATTATTTTAAATTCGTGTTTGTTTTTCCATTTTCATCTTAAAGTTGTAGTTATTGTTTTTGACCTTTTTATTCGATTTTGCTTTTTGAAATGTCTATATGTATTTTTTTTAATCAATTTTATTTCAGTCTGTTAATTATTTTAGTACATAATGTTAAACGAAATGAAAATGAGAGATGTTGTCTTGCTAATTTAGCTGAAATAAAATAAATAAGTTTATTTATATTTTATTTCGTTTCAACTAATGAAAATGTTTGTTAACCATAATAGAGTGCATCAGTCGGATTCCGGAAGTAAAAACTCCATTCGTTTTCTCCATAGAAAAATAGATTTTTAACCATAACTTTTAAACCTGTAAAGACAGCTTTAATGTGAGCTATGAGATTGTTAATCACTAGTATTTGCTTCTGCTGAAGCCGTCAGCCTGAATTATTTCAACTTAGTTTTAAAATAATCTTGTTTAACAGCAGAATTTGTGATGGACAGCTACATTACCTATGATGCTGTACTGAAAATTCCACCAATCAGGGAAGGTAAAGAAGCTCCGCCCACTCCCATGAAGCACTGCAAGTCAGTCTTCCTATGCTCTCAATATACTTAATTTGAATATATGCAAATTTGTCTATAAACTTAAAATATGTTGCAAATACATCAACATTTTACATACAAGTTCTTTACATACAAGTAAACAACTTGTATGTTCTTTACTTGTATGTAAATAACATACAAGTACTTTACTCATGTGTAGTCAATGAGTAGTTCATTTAACTACTTCATTCTTTATGAAGATTATGCTGTTCGCGATGCTTCATGGGATTGTAGTTCTTTCCCACAATAAAGCCGTTAAGGACACCGTCTTGTACCTTTGTATTCTCGTCTGATTTTCAAATACTTTTTGATTTCAAATCAAAGTTTGTAATGTTGTGATTCACCTCGTATCTGATTGGCTTGGTTCATGGCATGTAACGCTTTAACAAAGACTGTCTTTGTTAACCCTTGGGAGAAATGAATGGAAAAAATACTTCTGGGACCAACACCGCTGAAAAAGTGGGCTGGCACTGTTGTCATATATCACTTTACTATTATTGATTGACCAATTGACCGTCTTGTGCAGGTGACAACGAAACGAGCCCAGGCGTGGTGTCAGAGCAAAAGCAATATCCCATACTTTGAGACCAGCGCAAAAGAGGCCATCAACGTGGACCAAGCTTTCCAAACGATCGCTCGCAACGCCCTCAAACAGGTACGCACCGTTTGACGTGTCCAATAACAGCACCTCAACTCTGATACTAACAGCTGTTCACGTCACAGGAGTCCGAGGTGGAGACGTACGACTTCCCAGACCAGATTAAACTGAGAGATGACAGACCCGTGTCCTCTGGTGACAGCTGCAGCTGCTGAGATGGGACGCAAGGAGACAAGAGGACCAGAGACGCAGGGGAGAGCCGGCGCGGACCGATCCCGATAGTGCAAAGCATTCAGAAGAAAACACTTTTTTTTCCAAACTTGTATGTAAAGAACTGTTAGGAATTTAAAGAAGCTCCCTGCCACAGTATCAGTTTTAATATAACTACATTTAAGGATATTATTTCTATGAGAAATCTATTCTATTATTTACAAGTGATTTTTTTTTTGCATTGTTTTTTTTTTTCTTTTTATATAGTGTATTCTTTCATCCATGCAGAATATAGTCTTTTAGACTCGTCTCCTGCTTGTATGTCTGTCCGTGCCTTTTTTCTGTAGGATGTAGAAGCAGTCACACTTCCTTATAATTCCTTCTTTTTTTTTTTTTTTTTTGCCAAATTCTTTAATGTTAACCTAAATTGATTATTTAACTAAATCTACGCTGCATAAACAGCCCAACATGTCATGATATCTAAATCTTCAGCATGATTTAACAGTTTATCAGCTGCCAAGGAAAGAAAGAAAGAAAGGTTTGTGCCTAAAGACACTCGCATATACACGATACCCTCATTAGGATTGGAGGGTTGAATGGCTTGGTGGTGGTGTCGAATGAACATTTTGGGGGATCTGGGAGCTCACAAAGTATTAAGTGCAATCATTTTAACCATGTAACATGTTTCTTTCACTTGACTGAACGCGTTTCCCCAGTTATAGTGTATGAATGTAACAAATTAATGATTAATTCCTGTCTCCTGCAAACATGTCTTGATCTCTCATGCTGTCTAATTACTTGGTTTACATTTCAATGTTCATGCATTTCTAACGGGCTCATCTCATTGACCAAATTATGGGTATGATTCATGTGGGTCAATAAAGGCACAAAATGTGAAGGAAAGCAGAAATCAGAGAGTTCTGACAAACCCGTGAATCCATGTGATTTTTTTAACGTCTTTATTTCGATCAACCAGTATTGTAGATGATTATGTTTGAAAACTCCTAGCGATGTCTGCCAATAGAAATCAACATCTGTCCCTCTTTTATAAAACAATGAACTTTCCTTATTGTTTTCTCGAACAGTGCTCCGATAATAAATCTTTATTCAAATGACAAAACAGTTTTGGCTTCTGTTGCATCGCAAAACTTTTAACACACAACATTTTCTTTCTTAAGACGTTATGATGAGTCGCATCTCTCAGACAGAGCAAAAGCACATTAACTGTGCTATTTGTGTCCTCGCAGTCCATACTGAACACATGGGAGCAGATGTTTTATCCTCATTACATGGTGCAAAAACAGCACCTGCATCCATATGTCTCATCTTATGCTTGTATTAGAGTCACTGTGAGACAGGAGGTCCAAATGCATCCATGGTTTCCATCACTAGAGACAAGTGGTCCAAAAACGAGCTTACAGAAACACGAAGAATACGGGCTTCGTCTGCAGTCCATCTCCTAAAAAGGCATGAACAAAAATCAGATGTTTCATTTCGTGTAATAGAAATATTCAGTGTATATCAACAACCACAGATATATAGATCTTAATTTAATGTTATATCTATCACAAATAGATAGGCTGGTGCTTTAAATAAAAAAAGACTAGGTAACTGGGTCCGTGTGGGAAATGTCGACCTAAATGTAAATTAGGACAACTATTTTGAATGATAGGTTTTTAGGTGATCGTTGATTGGGTATTACTCACACAGACAGTGTTTGTCCTGAAACGTCCAGATTTTTACTGATTCCTCCTTTCCTGGGCTCAGGATCAGGAGATAAAGACTGCAGGGCAATAATTGCCTCTCTCTCAGACGGGAAAGGGACCTTTAAAAAGCTGATGTTTTGTAGAGTTAAAGAAATAAGGACCTGGAAATATTTCTTAAGCATGATTAACAGCTCTACTGTGTTATTTGGCTGCTGTTGCACATGGTGTCTGATCATGCGTGCAAGCACGCCAAGCAGGTAAGAGCTAAATAAGTCGGAATAAATCCTGCGATACAGAAGAATAGTTTAACAATTAATGTTTTGGACATTTAGAAACAACAATAAAAGGATACAATTCAAGTTTTCTTTCTGAACCGTTTTCACTCATGCAAGTCGCCATGTTGACATGTTTTGTTTGGGTTTAGATTGAAAGCGGCATTTTCGTCAAGTTTTGATTAAACGTAACCTTAATTTCATAAAATCACATTCGACAAATTTGGATTCACATCACAGTCATATCAACATAAATGTTTTAAAATATATATGTTTAATATATTTTTTACTGATTATTGTACTCTTTATTTAGATTATCACATGTAATTCACATTTTTTAAAGATGATTTTTATATTTTAAATTGAAAGTCTGTGCCTGGGACAAAATCTATGTCCTACATAAAATTGCCTACATTTGGAAAAAGTAGCAAAAATAATTAATTAAGTGAAGATAAGTTGTTATTTATATAAATGTGTGAAATGGCTACATTTAAATTGTAGTCTTTTGTTAAATTATTGTAATATTATAGCTATTATCATTTTGTATTTCCCCTTGAAATAAACAACAACATAAATAAGTAGCTCATTACTGGAAAAATATACGTAGCCGAGCTACTGTCACTATACTGAAAACATATGAATAGTAGCATATTAAATTTTACCTCAACAACAGTCCTCAGGTCAGTTCAAATGAATCAAACCTACATTTATTCAGTCAGTAACAGACCAGAGCATCTTCACACTTCCATCACAAATGTTATAGGCTACAGAAATGGTCGTAAGCTGGGGTGGACGCGTCGATGATGCCCAAAAACAATGCTGTCTAGCCTAGGTAGTGTGGTTAGGTAAGGCAGCTCACTAGGTCTTGAGACACACTCGATTCTCTCGCTGTAACCTCTTCTCCTGCGCTGGATCTGTTCAGTCCTCCGTGCTTCTTTATCGTAGGTAAGTCAGACACAACGGAACCTCTTTATTGCATGCGTAAACTTTGTCCTTTTATGAAAAATCTAAAATCCTAAAAATGAGTGCTAAATATTATTTTCCATGTTTCCTTTTTGTTATGATGACACTGATATTGTAAACAGTGAAGTGATTTTTACAAGGACCATAATGATAATAAAAATAAGCCTTTCTAATTTTGTCAGTTGTTTAGCTGTTACTATTGTATCTACCTTTATGCTTGAATATTGAAAAGAAATGATTATGTAAATGAAATATATTCAGATATAACATTGTTACAGTGTAACTAAACATTTAAGTAGGCTACTAATTAAATATGCATGCAACAGAGTTAGGAATAGGGTTTTGTTAAGGGTTAGTTGCATTTATTTATGCATAATTCAGTTATTACTGCAGTAACAAGGACACTTGTTACATGTAAAAAATAAAGTTTTGGCATTTCATCTCTATATCTTTCTAGTTGTTCATATTTAATTATTTTATTCTTACTTTTATACAATGGGTTTATTGAAAATCTGGGATTCGAAAATGTCAAATTAAGAAGTGTAATGGCATTAACTCTAGGGATATAAGAAATATTTAAGACCAAATACTGAGAGATTATGAAATGCATGTAAAATTAACACTTTAATTGTTACTTTAATAATATAATTTGTAATGAGGATAAAAACTGTATTTAATAAGAAAGCATTTACAAGACTTATGCTGTTTTTACTGGCTACTTTTTAGGGTTTTCCATTTCTGTTTTGACTGCAAAAAAAAAAAAGGAAAAAAAAAGAAGAAGATTTTCTTCTTCAGCATTTTTGTCTTGTTTTCCAGTTCAAATATCTTCTTAAATCAAGATACATTTATTCGAGAAGCAAAATGACTCAAGATTTTTAATATCATGTTTTCTGATAAATGTATCTCAATTAAGTGGGTTTATGCTTAAAACAAGGTCAAATATCTGCCAATAGGGTCAGAAAAATAAACATAGTTAAAAGGGAAAACAAGATTATTTTTCTTACCCTGTTGGCAGATATTTTCTTAGTTTTTTAAGCACACACACACACAAATCAGAAAACAATACTTAATATCTTAAGTCATTTTGCTTCTCAAGTAAATGTATATTGATTTAAAAATGTATACTGGAAAAACAAATACTCAGAAAACTTTATTTTTTGGTATAGTTTATTCATAACCCTGTCCTCATGATCCCAGCTGCTATAACACCTTAATTTCTGGTATCAATAAAGTATCAGAAACATGCATTGCAAACACAGTAGTTTAGCTTTTTATGGTGTGTTTGACTGAATTCTTTATTGGATTTCCTTGCATTTAAAGATGCATTATCCTCCAGCGGTGACAGTCTCCCGGGCTGATGGGAACCCTCCGTGATCTCCAGTTTGCCCTGCAGACCAAGATCGAGGAGCTGCGGCAACGTGACACTCTTATTGATGAGCTAGAGCTGGAGCTGGACACTAAAGATGACCTCATCAGACAGCTACAGGGCGAGCTGGACCGTCTCCGCGCCGCCCCTGTCACACACAACCCCTCTGGGGCCACAGAAATCACAGGTGAGCTGGGAAGACTGTGATTAACTACACGGACACATGCTGCATTTTATTTATTGTTGCACTTTATTTTATTTTATTGGTATTGGAGCAGCGTCCCCAGATGAGCCCCAGCGCACTAAACGCCAGGCCATATCAGCCGAACCCACGGCGCTGGATCCAAATCAACTCACCCACGTCACCCTAACCAACTACAGCAAGAGCGAGGAGTGAGTTAGAGCCTGCACACACCAGAAAAACACCCTGCAGCTCATAAAAGAGGATATATTATGCTTTTTTACGTTTACAACTTTCTTTAGTGTGTAATGTTGCTGTTTGAGCATTAAAAAGGTCTAGAAAGTTACAAAGCACAAAGTCACTCTAAAGGGAGATATTCTCTATATCAGTGCGCACTGTTTCTGAACTCTAGTCTTGAGGTTTTCTCCGGGAACGAGGACGTCGCAGTATTGCTCATAATTCTCGCTAGACTGGGTAAACCCAGCCTGATCTGCCGGCGATTTGATTTCGCCCTGCATCTCAGGCTGGAAACCTGTGCATTTATCTCCGCTGCTTCCTTTACAAATTTGCGGCAACCAATCACAAACTGGCTTATCCACCTGGCGCGCTATTGGCGGGTTTAATCCAATCCAATTCCAGAGCCGTTACGGCCCTGTCCAATTCCTTTTAACCTCTCGACGATGCTCAATTTTCAACTGCAAAGTACGTCACCCGGATCGTTGGTCTGATTGGTTGAAGGACTATCCAATTGCGTACAGAGTCATTTGAACTATGCCCGTTGATCACGCCTCTTAATACAGAGCAGACTCCCCAGACTAATGTTAAAAGCTTAAAAGATTGAGCTTGGTCTGGTGATAGCCAAATTCTCGCCCATGGCATACGCTAAAAGGGACAAGGCCTGGTTGACTCGCGTTAGTAGTGTGTTGTTGCCATGTCCAAGAGACGTTGTATTTCCCAGCCCAATCTATCGAATTGATAAGGCAAAACTGATGTCATTGTTAGCGTTTGCCCATTCTGTGTCCGAAAAGTATGCGAGTAACAGAGTCGTATCTCCGGAATACATACAGTACATTTGAAAAAATGTAGGCAAAAGGTACCTGGATGACCTATTACCTCTGGCAGGATTCTGGAGTGTGTATTCGATGGACACTTTACTATCCCATGAGGCCACGGGAGAGGATTTATGAATGTCTGTAGACACATTTCCATTACAGATTGTGATTTTTATTATAATTTTTTACTTTTGTGATATTTTCTAAATTTCGATAAAAAACGATTGCGAAATGACAGCGTTTCCATTAACCGATGTTATACGACTAAAACGTAATTTTTCCCTCTCGCGATAAGTCGTTCAAAAATCATGGCGACTGATGTTGGTAGGTTTATGTAGGTTTCTCCCACCTTGAAAAATAATATGCTTTTTGAACATTCAAGCATGAAAGCCTATTCTAGTACCCTGTGCTCACCCTGTGCTCATCCCAGGTCTCGGGAGTTGATCCAGAGGGCCCTGCTGGAGAATGATTTCATGAAGCATCTGGAGGCCAGCCAGATCCTCACCATCATGGATTGCATGAATCCCACAGCTCTGGCACAGGGCAGCTGCGTCATCCAGGAGGGCGACGACGGCTCTACCGTCTATGTCCTGGAAGGTGAGGAGCATCTGCCTCAAATCTACAAGATTTGTATTAAGAAATTAGCATATGTGCTATTAAAACTATTTTGAGAAACAGCACATGTAAAACTGTACTAAAAACACTAAGTGTTTGTGTTTTTATGCTTGGCTCTGTGAAGTGGGCAGTTGAAATTGCTGCTGTTCATCATGTGTTTGTGACAGTGATCCTCTGTGCAAAGAAAACACTTCACATGATGGGTCCTATTATTCCACGGCTTTGCACTGACTGTTAAAGGAATAGGTCAGGCAAAATAAATAAATAATAATTCCAACAAATCATTTCTTCAACCTTTTTTCTTTGGAACATTAAAGGAATATTTGAAGAAACGCACCACCTTTCAAAAGTTTGGGGTTGGAAAGATTTAAATGATTTTGAAAGAAGTTCTCTTGTGCTCACCAAGTGCATTCATTTGATAAAAAAATATGTGAAATATTATTACAGTTTAAATGAGCTTTTTTATCTCTATTTTAATGTTTTCAAATGTAATTTATTCCTGTGGTTTTCAGCATCATTACTCCAGTCTTCAGTGTCACATGATCATTCAGAAATCATTCTAATGTGCTGATTCGCTGCTCAAGAAACATTTCTTTATTATATGTTGTGTAATATTTTTTGTTGAAACCATGATACATTTATTTCCAGAATTCTTTGATGAATAAAAAATCTCAAAAGATCACCATTTATTTGAATAGAACTTCCCTTTTCATCAATTTAATGCATCCTTGCTATTTGAAAGCGTTTTAACGGTTCTCCTACACACGTTGATCTCGTTCACAGACTCAAGGTTGTTGGTTTTGTTTGTGTGTGTTGTGTGCAGAGGGGTTGGTGGAGGTTACTAAAGGAGGGCAGAAGCTGTGCACCATCGAGCCGGGGAAGGTGTTCGGCGAGCTCGCGATACTCTACAACTGCACGCGCACGGCCACCGTCACGGGTGAGGTTCAGGGTTCAGTCCGACAGTGTATTTCAGGACAAAATATTTGTTCCGGGCATTGAATGTTTAATGTTTCCTATGTCTTTGACATTTTCTCTCTTTCTTTCGATTCAGTTGAGTTTTAATTTGGTTTGCTTCATTAGCCAACTACATTTACTAGGCTACTGCTAACATGTTTGCAGCTTGGCGTATAATGAAAAAAGTAAAACATAAGATAAAGTAATAAAAGTAATTGGCTATAAAATAATAAAAAGTAATAGAGTAAACAACAGAGCAAATGGAGTAAATACGAATAATTAATAAAAACATTTAAATTAAATTACTTAACTTTTATTTAGTTTAGTTTAATTGAACTTAACTTAATTTATTTTAGTTTGAAGTTAAGTTACATGTATATTAAATTGGAACAGGATGGATCATACAATCACACAATAATTAAATAATTAAAATATAGAAATAGTAACAAGATAATACATGTAATATGTAGTAAAATGGGTGGATAAGTATTATTAATAAAAAAAAAATTTTTAATTAAATAAAATTTCAGAGAAAGTAACAATCAGCCAGTTTTCCAAAAAGGAACAGGATGTGTCATAGAATCATACAATAATTAAAATATAGAAATGCTATAGTAATATAAGATATTAAGTATAATATATACCGGTAGTCAAATAACAATAGAGCAAGTGGATCAATGTATTATTAATACGAACAAAATAATTAAATGAAATTAGGAAGGGAATAGGATGTAACATACCTTTGTCTCTCTAATTCTGACAAATACAAAATGTACAAGCCTGAACTAATAAGATCACGAATGCACAGTTTGTAGTCTTGAGTCTGAATTCCTGTTCATCTGTCAGGGCTTTGGGCTATCGACCGTCTGCCTTGGCTTCTGAGATTGAGTTCAACCCTATAAACGGCTCTTTCCTGCGGAGTGAACATGGAGGAATTGTCAGTGTGTAATTGCTGGGATGTTTGGCCATATGGTTTTTCTATTATACCCTCACCTTATCCTTTGCCCTTTTTATGACACATCGGTTTAGTGTGATGGATTGGGGTGAAATGAGTTGACTCAGGTGGTGTCTATTTAATCACAATAATAAAAATGCAATTAAAATGGGGCCTTTGGCTGTCCCTGTTCATGCAAAGATCTCTCTGTAACAATCTCGCCTGTGAACCCGGACCAGATTTGCATGATTGGAACAAATAGTACTACAAATTTGCTTTCTTTCTCTATGCAGACCAACAATTTGTACAATTTAAAATGGATTTACACTATGTAGGCTTGAGATTTTTTGCGTGTTTCATGTCAACCTTTTTCACTCATTGTGACAACTAACCTCTGCCACTCCCACATGCGTCAAAGTAGCCAGAGCAACTTTTCAATATTTAAAGATATGACGGCATACGCACAGACGAGTGTCATATGTACAATTTCCCCTGATAGGTCTAAAATATAAACACTTCTAATAGGCTTACCAAAGGGAATCAGAGTAAGACAAAAAATAAATTTTCGGAGGATTGATGATTTATTGGCTAATTATTACAATTTTGAACAAAAAATTTACATAGTGTTCATTTAATTAGATAATAATATTAAGTACAATGCTTCTCAACTTTAGACATGTTCATGACCAAATCAATGCATACAACATAATGTGGAGTATATAATGCATACTACATGTTTAAGATAGACTGTGAAACATTGTATGCATTGATTTGCAACCTTTGAACATTTCAGACAGCATGCACTGTCAGACGTCATAGTTGCATATTGTCACGTCTCTCTTTTGTGTCGATGGTGGATGAGGCCTGCTGTTCAGGGTCAGCTAAATGAATAGCTTTACAATTTCTTAAAGCTCTGTGCGTTCATTGTCTGCTCTCACGCCATCAGTCTTTTCTGAGCTTTCTCATTTTTTTGGTTAGGTCCATTTTCAAGGTACATCTGACATCACTAACTGACAATTGCTGTTGTGCGTTTGACAGCAGCAAAACAGAACGATGTGAAGGTCTTTATGAAATGTCTACAGCTTCTTAAAGTCTAAAGGACTTTACTTGACTTTCACCAAAGTTGATCAGCAGTCACTGTAATCTTTTGAATGCATGCCAGATTGAGTCATTTAAGTGGTTTATCATGGGAAAAAATTGTTTCCTAATCTCGGCTGCGTCCGAAAGCTGTAAAAATGCTGCCTATGCAGGGAGCATACAGAGCTAGGAAGGCAACAAGGCATGTCCGAATCCAATGATTGTGTCACATCCTGCCTTCATCCGATCGGTTTTTGATGTATCCATCGCTGCCTTTGAAATCCTACAATCCTGTGCATTCTATTCCATGAAAAGTTGAGCTAAAAATGTAAAAAGGCGTCTGCAAGTTGCGGTTGGTGGTCAGTTTGTGTGTAAATGTAAATTTTTTCACTTTTGATCGTTTTAATCAGTGAGTGGCATCCAGTAATCATCTCATAAATTAAAATGTTTACTTTCCATTTCGAATCCAATGATATATAATTAAAGCCTGGGAAATTTGAAGGAAATGTTGTAATCTCAGCAGTTCATTTCTCATACTGGAAGGTCAGGTTGAAAGCATTGCATGCTGGGATACAGTATTGTGCAGTGTGCACTGTTGTATACAGCACTTTATGTACCTGTGCATACTAATAATTTGCATAATTTACACAATATGCTTATTGCATACAGTAAAAATAGTACAATTAATGGGGTAGAAAGCTATTCTGAACATAGCCATTCACATCATGGAAGAATAGCCTTGGAAGATAAAGCAGGTAGGATATTCATTCATACAATTATGCCATCAAATAACCTATAATGAGGGTGTTGTATTTATCAGGAATGTATTTATTGGTTTTGCAGGTGTTAATAAAATGTCTCTCAATGTCTACAAACATTCTACATGAAATTGACTTGAGAGTTAAGAGAGGAATATTAACAGTAGGGGAAAGTGTTTGTGTGGGGTGGGCCGGCAGAATAATTACATTGAGTGGGACGTGAAGAGCTCTCAGTGCAGCAGCTGTCAGTCATGTTGAGATGAAGTACAGAACAAAAGTGTTTAGGTGAAGAGTTATATTTGCACATGTCCTTGTTTATGGATTATGAAGCAGAGAATCACAGCAAATGCTGTCGTCCATGTCATAGATTCCAATGAACGTGTTTTGATTATAAAATCCCATGATTAAATGCAGTAATAATAAAGTAAATTATACATTTTATTTATTATTTTTGGAGGCTTTTTGACTTTACTTGAAAGGACAGTTTAGGAAACTAAATGGTCTGGAATTTGGAATCTAGAAGCAGCAATTATTTGCATGTAAAGCCTTCATTAGAAATAAATTATTGGATAATTTCCTCCTTCCTCACCATTGTCATCTTCTTTCCTCTCAGCCCTGACTGATATCAAACTATGGGCCATAGACCGACAGGGTTTTCAAACCATCATGATGAGAACTGGCCTTCTCAAGCATTCAAACTACATGGAGTTCTTGAGGAGGTAACACAATTTTGCATTAAATCAAATTCAACATGTGATTTTTTGACAGTGTTTGAGATACTAGTAATACTATCAACTGAATTGTGTTGTCAGCGTGCCCTCCTTCAAGACTCTCACTGAAGATGTGCTGAGTAAAGTAGCAGATGTTCTGGAAGAGGTGAGGAGTTTTGATCTCTGCACATTAATTCTGAAAACAATTCCAATTCGATTTATGTGACCATATTGTTTTGTTCTCCCTCTGTCTTTACTCTTTAGACTCACTACAGTGATGGTGAATACATCATTCGTCAGGGTGCCACTGGAGACACGTTCTTCATCATCAGTGAGGGGCAGGTGAGTAAAGAGCCTTTCTGAGGTTTTCTGCTGGATTGTAGAACAGAACATTTATGTTCTTTTTGGTCCACAGGTGAGGGTCACCCAGCAGAAATCAGCCAATGAGGAGCCAGTGTTCCGGTCCACACTGTCTAGAGGGGATTGGTTTGGAGAACAGGCTCTCAAAGGGTCAGTGAGGAACTTTAAGGCTTTAAGGTTATAATTCTCATTCTAACCGTTGTGGTTAAGATTTAAGAATAACCTTTTGCATTCTTCATTTCTCTTCCCAGGGAAGATGTGCGTTCAGCAAATGTGACCGCTGTTGGAGATGTGACATGTCTGGTTGTGGACAGAGAGTGAGCAGCTTGCAGAACAGTCACAGTCACCATTCAAAAGCAGCATAACATCATAACATCTCAATCATTCAAAATTACTTAATATTACAATCAATATCACAATCATCAAAATCAAAATCATAACCTTCAAATCAACATCACAATCAATCTCACAACCATCACAATCAAAATCATAAACTTCAAATCAACATCACAATCAATCTCACAACCATCACAATCAAAATCATAAACTTCAAACCATCTCAATCAAAATAATCACATTTACTCAAAAGTTATTGTCATAAGTGTATTGTGATTTGATTGTCAAAACATTTTAGTAACTAAACTGAATTTTATTAGGTTTAGTGACAACATGTTACAATGTTTACAATGGGTACAATTTCTGGTAAGCGACGTTTTTTTTATTATTGCTTGATACAATTTTCACAATTTCAATTCAATTAAATTCTTGTGATTTGATTTAATATTGACTCATTTGGATAAATATTAGGTACACAAGATAGGCGTTAATTTTTCTCAAGAAAAAAATAAATCTCACCTAATGCTGTAAACATACAGAGAGCCCTATCAGCTGGTAGTATTATTTAAGGTTAAAAATAACTCAAATTAAATATAATGTGTTTTTTTATTTATTATAATAACAACTTTAGTAAAAGTAAAATAAAATATGTCAAGTAAAAATATAATAAATATGTAATATAGTACACATATTTAGCAAAATACTCTCTATAGCTCTTTTTTTTCTAGCCAACTAACGTGCTAGCCTATATTATGGTAATTAAAGGGCTTTCCTGAGGTAAATGTTATGTGACGACATTGTTCTCCAGCTGTTTTATTGACTCCTTTCCGCGGATGAAAAAAAACACTGATTGATCGATATCATGTATGAGGAATATACATTTCGGTAAGTTGTACTGTATCTTTCAACAGTGTTCGTGTTTATTTACTATTAGCTAGTAGAGATGATCGGTTCACGTGCCGCTAGGGATCTGTCACGTCACATTTACGCCAAAACGGTATTTATTGTTTGAATTTCGTAATAAAATTGACAGAATCTGAGAGCTGAGTTTAAAAAAAAATATATATCATAAGTAACCTGCTCTGTCTAGTCTGTCGGTCTCCGTGTCCTCTTTGCTTCGCGATTTTTCTGTGCGTGAGAAAATGGATGTGTGGCGTGAGAGCGTGTGAAAAGTGTCAAAGTGAGTCTCACGGTGAATGCGTGAGAGTTGGCAGCTCTGCAAACAATAATTAGGCTATCAGAATCACTATCATCACATTTAATCAGAATCATAACCATCACAATCAGTATCACACCCCTAATTAGTCAAAATCAGAATCTACTCAAACAAACTATCCCAATGTATCAAAATCAACTATATCTCAATCAGAATCCCAATCATCATTATTTACAAAAAATCATGACATTACAATCAATATCACAATCAATCAAAATCATAGCTATCTAAATCATTACCATTGAAATGAATCTCTTAAAATCATAACTATCATAATCAGTATCACAACCATCATCAGTCAAAATCAGAACCTGTGCAATCACAGTATCAACACAGTTAGTAAACTAATAACATAATTTCTCCATCTTGACTGCTTATAAAACTCTAAACTCTAACAGGTCTTTCAAGCAGCTAATCGGTGGACTGGACAATATGAGCAATAAAATGTACGAGAGCGAAGAGATGAAGGCCAAGTAAGCACGCGATGAGCTCCTTCACATTCATTGTTCAGAAAAGAGAAGCATTCTGGGTAATGAGAATAACTGATATTTCTCGTAGGTTAGAGGCAGAAGCCGTGTTCTTCTCTCAGATGTCTCTCAGTGACATCAGTGTGATCTGTACGCTGGGGGTGGGTGGATTCAGTCGGGTACAGCTGGTACGATAGGTTTCACATCATGAGAGCAGCATTTAGATGTTATACTTCAGGAATGAGAGTATGTTTAAATCGACTCTGTACAGGTGCAGCTGAAGAACGATCACAGTCGCTCCTTTGCCATGAAGGTCCTGAAAAAGCGTCACATCCTGGACACGAGTCAACAGGGTCACATCCTCTCTGAGAGACGCATCATGATGGAAGCCCACAGTCCTTTCACTGTCAGGTCAGAGTCCCCGTGATCACTTAATCACATCATTTGATTGATTTAACTGTTTAGTGTGTAATGCATTACATTTTAATGAGTTATGGACAATTAAAGCTACAATATGTAAGATTTTTGTAATAAAATATTCAAAAATCACTTGCACAGTGTGATATATTTCCTGCAGTTGTGTATTTACAATATCCCAAAAGTTCCCAAAGATTTTTAATTTCAGAGAAATTGCAATTTTAAACAATGGCTCATCCCTGTCACCCTGTACCACTTGTCGACTGTCAATTACATAATATAATACCATAATATCCGCGTTATACCTGGTTTCCGCTCGTACTGCCGAGCGGAAGGTTACCTATAAACCTGCATTGGTTACCTATAAAGCTCTGTATTAATTATAAGATATTGCTACTGACTTACAAAGCCCTAAACGGCTTAGCTCCAGTCTATTTAACGGATCTTCTATCTCCCTATAATCCATCGCGTTCTTTAAAATCACTAAATTCAAGGCTTTTGGTCATACCTAGGATATCCAGAACCACCAAAGGAGGGAGAGCATTTTCACATTTGGCTCCAAAACTCTGGAATAGTCTTCCTGATACTGTTCGTTGCTCAGACTCGCTCTCCCAGTTTAAAACTAGATTAAAGTCGCATCTCTTCAGCCAGGCATTCATATAATCCTATAGTTCAAACTACAATCCGGCCTCTAGCTCATAAATGCCAGAGGAGAACTGGCCCCCGACTGAGCCTGGGTTCTCCCAAGGTTTTTTTTCTCCATTAGGTCACCTGATGGAGTTTTAGGACACCATTAGGTCACTTGATGGAGTTTTTCGGTTCCTTGCCACTGTTGCCTTTGGCTTGCTCAGTTGGGGATATTTTGGGGATATTTAATTTAATTTGATCGATCAATAAATTCCTCTTGAAAAAAAAAACTTTGTTGTATTATTTAAATGTAATACTGTGAAGCTGCTTTGATACAATCTGTATTGTGAAAAGCGCTATACAAATAAACTTGACTTGACTTGACTTGACTGCCATAGTAACCATGGCGACAGACGCTGTTGTTGTTTTGTTCAAACATTATGGACCATGGCAAGCAGACTTTGGGGACAAAAGGAGAACTAAAACGAGGCTCAATATCGGCGTGGCGTTTTCGAGATGCCGAGAGCTCCACGTCCGTGACAAACTTCCACTTGACAGAGACGCGCAAATGTAGAGGTGAGCAAATGTACATAAAACTAATCAATGTTATATAGCTCAACATGATGAAATGTTAGAATATGATCAGTATGTTATTCTAATGTTGATCTAGCTCACTGCTCATACAGATAAACTAACACATAGAATAACATTATAACTTTCAACACACTCAAATGCAGTTTAATTCAGCACTTGTGTGTAGTTCCGTAGAATGAAATGTCCTTATTCCTTTTTATCCGCGGGACTCGCGTATGGCGCTGATATCTCTCTCTCATTAGCATTCGTGACCTGCTTCATACCACAGTCATGTTAAAAACATCAATGTATTCACTCATCCATAAACATTATTAGATCCTTCGGCATGACGGCAAGTTCCATAATTCCGCTTATGCGTCATCAACATACACCTTTGTTATTGTAAGAGGTTAGCGACCCCTAGCGGTGAAAAAAATTACATATTGTAGCTTTAAACCCATGATTACATTTCAAGGACTTTATCTCTTAAAGTATTGATCCATTACGTTATATTTTTTATGAAAAGCATGCGATAATAAGCCCATACTGGTTTTATGCTTCAGACTGTATCGGACATTCAGAGATTCTAAATTCTTGTACATGTTATTGGAGGCGTGTTTGGGTGGCGAGCTGTGGACTCTCCTTAGAGACAGGTATCAAGAACCCTCTCAGTGTTTTGTCATGCTCATCTGAATGGGTTGAGTAACTGACTGGGAGTTCTGGGACTGTTTCAGGGGGATGTTTGATGACAGCACCACACGCTTCTACACCGGATGTGTGGTGGAAGCTCTCGCTTTTCTCCACTGCCGTGGCATCATCTACAGAGACCTGAAGCCTGAGAACATCATATTGGACCACCGTGGATATGCCAAGCTGGTAAAAAAAAAGCAGTGCTATTTTAATATTATGTATTTAATATTGGATTATGTATTCATATTTTGAAATTCAGCTTTGTTTTAATTAACAGAAATGGTTTATAATAGTTTTTGAGTTTTAGTTAAGGTGCCCCTATTATGCTAATTTGAAGGTTCCTAGTTTTGTTTGGTATGTCTCCTACAATGTTTACATTAATCCAAGGTCAAAAACACTTTAATATTCTCATAACCAATTGCAGCATCAGCTTTTTTCTCACAGTGTCTGGAACGGTTTGATAAAGGATTTGGTCTCTTCAAACCCCTCCTTTCCCAGAGCCTGCTCTGATTGGTCAGATGGCCTAGTCTGTTGTGATTGGTCTACTCTGCTCTGATTGGTCAGATGGCCCAGTCTGTTGTGATTGGTCTACTCTGCTCTGATTGGTCAGATCGTCCAGTCTGTTGTGATTGGTCTACTCTGCTCTGATTGGTCAGATGACACAGACTGTCGTGATTGGTCTACTCTGCTCTGATTGTTCAGACGGCTCAGTCTGTTCTGATTGGTCTACTCTGCTCTGATTGGTCAGATGGTTCAGTCAGTTGTGATCTGTGATTGGTCTACTCTGCTCTGATTGGTCAGATGGTTCAGTCAGTTGTGATTGTGACATGTAGTGATATTACACATTACATGAAAGGTAATATCCCAAAAAGCATAATATGGGCACTTTAACAATAACAACACTGAACCAAATCTGTAACCAGAAGGTTCTATGTTTGAACTCTGTTAATTAAATTGCTGTACATGTGTTTCTGCTACATTTATTATCCATTTAAAAAGAAAAGTTTTTAAATATTTTACTTTGTAAAGAAATGTATTTATAGGCACACATTATATTAGTCTACAAAGCTATTTTTAAGCATATATCCTTAGATTTCTTAGCAGACGAGAAACATAAATTCAGTCAAGTATTCCTAAATTTGTGTACATTTACCAAACAAAATATTCAAAAAGCAAAGAATAGTCCTTATTTTTTAGACAGACTTTGGTTTTGCTAAAAAAGTTGGCTTGGGGATGAAGACGTGGACATTTTGTGGAACTCCAGAGTACGTGGCCCCTGAGATCATCCTAAATAAAGGTCATGACGTGTCGGCCGACTACTGGTCTCTTGGAATCCTCATCTTTGAGCTGCTGAGTGGAAGGTTGGCGATTTACTAATGACATTATTAACCAGTTTAAAGTTTTCTGTTCCCAGAATCCCAGGAAGTGAAATTCACACTCTGCCTCTACTAATTATTAACATAACATTCAACACCATTTTCCTCTTTCCATCCAAGCCCACCTTTCTCAGGGTCAGATCCCATGAAGACTTATAACATTATTCTTCGAGGAATCGATATGGTGGAGTTTCCCAAGAAAATCACCAAGAGTGCTGCGAACTTAGTCAAGAGACTGTGCAGGTACAGAGATGGTGTGACGTTTATTCAAAAAGCCTGTGTTTAAAAGCCAAGGGAGGTGCTTAACTATACAGCATTTATATCTATACTCTCTTTGTGCACTGCGCACTAGAAGCATTAATGTTAACAGAGACATCTTTTTTTTTTTTTTTTGAAAAATCCATTAAATGCAGCCATGTAAGTTTGACATGTATGATGTCAGTAATTTTTGTAAATTTTACACTGACTGAAATGGCATTTAATTTTTGTCTAAAATTAAAACAAATATTCTAAAAAAAAAATATATATATATATTGTCTTGGAAAAACTGAGCTCCTGAAATAACATTATTCGTATATTATTTTGTTATACGAATACTACGACAACGTAACTACGGCATGAAACGGAAGATGCGATATTCTTTTCTTTCCTATTTTATGACGTATATCAGAGTAAAAGTTTCTCGAACAAGAAAAAAATGTAGGGTGGGGCTTGATTTTGTCCATGGGGAATTGATTGGATAATTGTGGTTTGCTTTCGCTGTGATGTCATTTGAGTGACAGGTTGTCCCACCCTTGCGTCGAAAACAAGTCATCAGCATGATCAGCACATAGACTGTAAAAAATAGGGATCAGCATCGCTAACTTTCCCCCCGTCTCGTTCACTCGGATGTACGGCATTGCTTACGTTGCATGAGTGCCCCCTACTGGCCGAACCCTTGAAACGTGTTTAAATGGAACGGCCTTATTGACGGCCTTGTTGACGAGATTAGCACTTCTTACTAGATTTTGAAAAACAGCCTTTAAGTGTGTCATGTTTGCATGTGTGTTTATCCTGACAGGGACAATCCATCCGAGAGACTCGGCAACCAGAAGAACGGCGTGAAGGACATCCAGAAACACAAGTATAGATGACATGCTCTGACATTGTCGCTACATTTGCACAATACTGCACTTATTTTATGACTTAGTCATGATATTGGGTCTGTGCTGGTTTTGATGTCTCTTGCAGATGGTTTGAGGGGTTTAACTGGGATGGTATTCGGGAAGGAACCTTGACGCCTCCATTTATACCAAATGTAAGAGAGATTCTTCAGCCAATTACACAGATTAATTAGCCTGACGTAAAAATGTTGTGGGCGGGGCTAAATTCGGCTGGCATCCAGGCTACAAATTAATAATTTCATGGACTGTATTTATTTGAACACTAACTTGGAGGGATATCCAAAATGGATATCAACACTCCTAAAAAAATGAATTTGAGTCACCTCAAAAATAAAATTAAAAAAAAATTATATCAACTATCCCAGACATAATCCTACTTTGGTCTGAGATATTACTAGACAGTTGTTGCTGTCTTGAGTTAATAAATGTATTTGCTGTATGTTGCTTTTGGTACAGAGAAAATGAGTTTGGGAAAGTAATA